>NC_134409.1:128297919-128597919 GCF_038048845.1 Mixophyes fleayi
GAAATAGATAGATATGAGATGGACAGATAGATAGATATGAGATAGATATGAAATGGACAGATAGATAGATATGAGATATATAGATAGATAGATATGAGATGGACAGACAGATAGATAGATATGAGATGGACAGACAGATAGATATGAGATGGACAGATAGATAGATATGAGATGGATAGATAGACATGAAATAGATAGATATGAGATGGACAGATAGATAGATATGAGATGGAGAGATAGATAGAAAGATATGAGATGTATAGATAGATAGATATGAGATGTATAGATAGATAGATATGAGATGGACAGATAGATAGATAGATAGATATGAGATGGACAGATAGATAGATAGATAGATAGATAGATATGAGATGGATAGATAGATAGATAGATAGATAGATAGATAGATAGATAGATGAGATGGATAGATAGACATGAAATAGATAGATATGAGATGGACAGATAGATAGATAGATAGATATGAGATGCATAGATAGATAGATAGATAGATAGATAGATAGATAGATAGATAGATAGATGAGATGGATAGATAGACATGAAATAGATAGATATGAGATGGACAGATAGATAGATAGATAGATATGAGATGGACAGATAGATAGATATGAGATGGACAGATAGATAGATAGATAGATAGATATGAGATGGACAGATAGATAGATATGAGATGGACAGATAGATAGATAGATAGATAGATAGATAAATATGAGATGGACGGATAGATAGATAGATATGAGATGGATAGATAGACATGAAATAGATAAATATGAGATAGAGAGATAGATAGATATGAGATAGATAGATAGATATGAGATGGATAGATAGACATGAAATAGATAAATATGAGATAGAGAGATAGATATGAGATGTATAGATAGATAGAAAGATAGATATGAGATGTATAGATAGATAGATAGATAGATAGATAGATAGAGGGAATGAATATATGTCATTATTGTGTGTTTAAAGTGCAATAATTTCTCTGACTGTAAAATTGGGTGAATAAAGCTTTTGCTGTGTAACATTTTGGGATACACATTATCCTGTGTTCCACTGGTCCCTTCCTGAGACATGCACAGTAGACAGTCTCCCACAGAGACTAATGTGCCCTGTGTTACTTTAGCTTCAAGACATTCACCCCATGCTCAACAGGAAAAGGAAAACACATTTTAACAATTAACATACCACACACGACCGGCCACCAATAATATTAAATCCCAGGGATCCAGATTCTCGGTGGAGAACGAGAGTCAGTGCGTTCGTCTCTTCTCCCTACAATGCACAGGTAAGAGAATTCAGCATGACTGGACACCACACAGAGGGCCTTGTGTATGTTCGCTTGGGCTGTGTTAAGCACTAAGTAAATACATTTTTCTTTTTACCAAAAGCAAATATTAAATCCAAAAATAAATCCAAGAAATTCTCTCTAGAGCCAGAACTTAAATCCCATGTCTGCCTCCAATAACAATCCTTACTGTCGCAGGTTAATAATTATTGGTTCCTTCACGTGTACCCATCGTCTAATCACAGTGGGGACTGCGATCATAGGCCCTGAACCAATATTAAACAGAATGCAGCCTATCAATTCACTATCCACTAGAGACATCACCGAGGCACAAACACACTCCGTGCCTTGTGCCTCAGCATTGTCACTAGTTCTGACACGAGTCAAACTTTCCTTTTTTTTTTTTTTGGACCTTTCCTTCTGGAGATCCCGGAGGAGCGGTTCAAAGGTCAAGTGCGGGGGAACGCGACAATGCAAATGACATCATCAAACCCCCCCTTCCACTCCCTCTTTACAAGAAGGACCTTGGGAGGTGACCTACTAAGTATGGATTGACATGAGAGGTGGAATATTGGCACAAGATGGCTGCCTCCACATTGTGCAGGCAACAGGTACACAGTAGCTATCCACAACGTTATAAGCATCCATGTACATAATAGTATAACAAGAAAAACAAAGGCTAGTTATACAAACTGGGCATAAATAAGTCTGATGAGAAATAAACAATAAAAAAAATTTGATGTTTTACAAATATGCATTCCAAGCCTTTAACACAATTTAAGACACGTGAGTAAATTTTCTTAGTACATGTTATTAATAATAATAATAATAATAATACCTAAGTCAAGGGCCTATGCAGCCTGTCAAGATTTTGTTTTGAACCCTGGAGTTTCCGCAAGGGTTAAATACAAAAATATCCTTCAGCTCCTCTGCTATAAAGGCAAGGAATGAGCAAACATAGTCTGTGTCCACAGCAAGCCAATGTCCTGTGCTTACAGCTGTCGGCCAAAAACCTATTACTCATCTAAATACAACTTTTTTCCCCAAGAGTCCAGCAGGACTAGCTTACACTTTGGCTCTTCTGTCTCTAACAAAAAACTTGCAATGCAAAAAAAATAAATATTAATATTTTATTTTGAATTTCCAACACCAGCATTCATTCAGCTGCTTCAAAACATGAACTTAAAAAAAACAAAAAAAATACCTACCACAAAATGGCCGCCTATAGGAGCTTTGTCATGAAAACTCTGCAGCTGTTTGGAATCCCACATAATGCTACGACTTGGCACATATCATTGTGGTAATCGCCTGATCAACAACACACTTTAGTAAATTATCTCCTTTAGTGGTTGCTAGTCACAGAATTTATCCCTGTGGCTGTTTTTTTGGCAATACTTTCATGCCATTCATTGGATGTCACTCAACACAGTCTCTGTACCCCACTTCCACAATATTAATTTACATATTGTCTACCAAAATGCATTTTTACTTTAGGACCACTTTTCAGTCACAAAAGAGAGGATTTCTGTATTGGTTGGTAAACTGGTACATGGCAATATACCTATTTTATAGTGAATATAAACACTGTTTATTATGATAACAGAAGCAATATTATAAGTCACTGGCAAAAGTTGCATTTCTGAAGAAAATTCACTGCTCAGTACCTCAGTAGTACTTTTGCATGAGATCTATAACTTTCTGCAAGCTGAAGTATCAGCTATTTTTTATTTTTTTGGGGGTTGGAATGTGTGCAGATCTTGTAGTTTCATTCTGCAGAAACAATCACAGTGACAAATTAGGTATTCACTGACAGCTGGGGATTTGCTGGTGCAAAAGATCTGAGACAGGAAATTCTAATATATATGTGGGCTCTAGTACCTGGAAAAACACAGCCCAAGGAGTCAATTTCATGGAGGAAGCATGTCCATTTCACAAACAGTATCTGTGGCGATGAATTACAAATAGAATTTCTCTGTCTAATGACCAGGCTGCAGGTTGTCTGGATTCCCAAGACTTCACTTCACACAGGGGAGCACTGAAAGCAGCATTTGTGCATGATGAGCAATCAGGGTTATTTGCTAATAAAGTGCTAAAAATGCACAACCAATCAGTTATACTCCTACTAGTGCAAGATATACAATGAAAGAAAGCGTCCGATTGGCTGCTGCAGATTACTGCATATTTGCAGTCTATTAGAAAATAATCCCAAGTATCGTTAAAACAGCATATTATTTCCTAATTGCAAATTAACAAATTTTTTTCAGGGTCAATGGAATTTAAGACTGTCCTGCAGAAATCAGGACTGTTTTCATGTCTATTTTCATTGAGAGAAACATGGAAGGCAGATGAGAGGCAGAAGCTAGGGCATTTAAAGGCTATTCTCAATTTATTGCCACCATAAGCATATCCCCAGCAGTCCTGATTTTCATATATTTTCAGGGCCCATAATGGATGGGGCTTAGCTAATAGTGGGTGTGACAGTAGTAAACATAGGCAATGCTTTGGGCATGGGGAACGTTGGGGAACGTCCTTGGATGGATGGTGGTCAATTTTGCTATAATGTTTGGCCCTAGAACAGTGATGGCTAACCTGTGACACTCCAGGTGTTGTGAAACTACAAGCCCCAGCATGCCTTGCAATTGCTAGCTGATAGCTGGCAAAGCATGCTGGGACTTGTAGTTTCACAACACCTGGAATGTCACAGGTTAGCCATCACTGCCCTAGAAGTTTGCACAAAACACCTACTGCCTCTTGTGATACTTGAGAAAAAATAGCTCTCTAACACTTCCCTGACCTATAAATGTTTTAAATACTATAAAATATTTCAAAATATAACAAATAAAAAATAACAAAATGGCATTAGTGTTTTTGCTACTTTGATCCTAATAATATAACAAATGGAGTTAACAAAACACAATGTTCCACAAAAAAAAATAGAGCTTAACACTGCACAAAGACGCAATCTGCACTAAAACCATAGCAACAATCAGACGTTTGCTTTCATTTACTAACTCCCGCTGGACAGATAAAAGCTGATTGCTGATTGGTTGCTATGGTCTTAGTGCAGATTTGAATCTTTGATCAATGTTAATATATAACCCACAGGTCGTTTTTCCTACCACGTTTTATTTTAACAAGTCTTTGACTGCAGTACACAATTAATGAATGCCTTAGTAGTCACTGAAGTAAATTAGCAGAAGGCGGACATGTTGCTTCGCAGCAGAACAGTAGGGAGGCCATGTTTAAATATTGAATTGGTGCGTGAAGAGGGAAATCAATATAATTTAATTTATTTTGTGATAGCATTTCTAATAAACATGTTTTGTTAATATCTGTTATGCTCTGTAAGCAGCATCAGTTTGTGAGGACTTATACATAAAAGAAATTTGCTAGATAAACTGTATATCACTTACAGTGGGCCTGTCAGCATGCGTTTCTGTTTTATGTCAAATAAAGAAAATGGTGCACTACCCCCACACTAGAGGGCGCCGAAGAAGCGAATTACTTGAACTTCTGAATCTACCTCTACACCACGTTTAATATCTGTTTCAGACCTGTCCGCTTTATATCTTATTTATAATCCTTCTTTAAATCCGTCTCTTTACTTTCCTGGTGTCATTCATTTTCTCAGTGTTACGGAACTGGCGGACTGGGAGCCATATGTGACCATCAAAGGCTTTATTTTAGAAACTACCATCCCCGACAACTCCACAGACCGTACTGTATGACATCATTTTATGTAAGCCGAGAGCACGCAGGTATAACATGTGGGTCACTCCTCTAATAAATACTTGGAGAGCACTGACCTAATCCCAGGCGCATCTGTAATGCAACGTTGAGGAGAAATCAGAATCAACAGTAATAAACTGCAATTCAGTCTTTTAACATACAAAGACATCTAGACTAGCGGTTTCCAACTGGGGTGTGGCTGGCTTGACATATGACGGCTGCAAAACCGGCTGACCACGTAGTAGGTGATCACTGCTCTCTGGCATTGTGAAGTAAGCAACTAATTGGCTACATGTCTGCCAATCAGAGCTTTAGCTACACTCTGTATAGGCAATGGAATGCAGAGGGGAAGAAAGGGGTCTGGGATGAGGATGGGTCAGATAATTGGCCAGGAGGGTGCAAAGGGCAAGAGATTGAAGAGATGAGTGCATGGAGGACAAGAGGGAGCCGGGTAGGGCATAGCATAGGCAAACCGAGGGGGTTTCCTAGTGCCTGGACACCCCCTCCAAGCCTGGGGCACTGTATAATTGAGGTGGCTGGATCCTGCCCCCGCTTCACATGGCTCTGCTCGTAAATAGAGAGCTGCATGCACCTAACAGTAGTGCATGCAGCATTGCCCATGTATATTATGGGGATAGGAAGAGTTGGAGAGCAGCCAAGCACTCTCTAAAATTATAGCCCCGCCCCCATGCATGCTGGTCATGCCCACTGGTGGCGTGGTGTGGAAACCCCACCTCTACAAACCCTGCGTTTGCCCCTGACGGTACCAGATAACTATTTACTGCCAATAGCAACCAATCCAATTCCAGCTATCATTTTCTACAATGTACTAGATAAATGATAGGTAGAATCTGATTGGTTGCTATGGGCAACACCTCCACTTTTCAGTAGCTTTAGTAAATCTACACCTTAGTTTTGCTTTAATACTTTGTTTGTCCTCAATTGTAAATCACTAAGGAGTATGATAACACTTATAAACTAATATTAATTATAGGGCCTGATTCATTAAGGAACTTAGGCAAGAAATTTATTCTGGACAAAACCATGTTACAATGCAAGGGGTGCAAGTTAGTATTCTATTTTGCACATAAGTTAAATACTGGCTGTTTTTTCATGTAGCACACAAATATCAACTTTAAATTTCAGTGTACAAATAAGCTATCAAGTATTTGTGTGCTACATGAAAAAAACAGCCAGTATTTAAATTATGTGCAAAATAGAAAACAAATTTTCACCCCTTGCATTTAAACATGGTTTTGTCCAGGAGAAATTTCTTGCGCAGTCCATTAATGAATCAGACCATAATACCGATCACTTTTCGTACTCTGTCTGTAGGAAACAAGTTATGAAACAGGTGGGCATTAGGTTGTTTTTTTTTAAATATCTTGGGGAGCCATGTTCTAGACAAAATGTATTTGTTGCAATTAAATAGTGGATAGAAGAGTTTATCATTGCTACAGAATTCACTTAACTCAATACTTTGAGTCATCGTGTGAGCACTATAAAGTGATGCAGTTCTTTATTCTATAAGGTGGTAATACTAAAAAAACAGCCTATTGTGGCCCTCAGACCAATGGGCCTTTTGGCAAGTTCTCTGAATAAATAATGAATTTGAGAGGGCGCAGTTAGAGTTTCACGCTCCAGGTCCCAGCTGGGCGCAGCGTCTGATGGAAGTGACGGGGTTCTGCCCACCTTAGAATAACTGCTAAAATAAGAAGTGTTGTGTTTGGCACATTAACCTCACACGGGGCAAAATAAAGATGAATTTCATGTCCTCGGGAAATCTAGGTTTTTTTTTTTCTCTCTCTTAGAAATGAACAATGATGCAGTGTACAGCGGTAGAACGGTTTATACTGGATAACGACGCTGCACATTAAGATACTGAATGCCTTACAGTTCCATAATAGAAGAGTACGGCCAAGGTACATGAATGGAAAATCACTCTGCAATGTACAGAAACTATTTCCATAGAGACGCATCTCATGCACTTTTTCCATAGACGCATCTCATGCACTATTTCCATAGACGCATTTCATGCACTATTTCTACAGAGACGCATCTCATGCACTATTTCTACAGAGACGCATTTCATGCACTATTTCTACAGAGACGCATTTCGTGCACTATTTCCATAGAGACGCATCTCGTGCACTATTTCCATAGAGACGCATCTCGTGCACTCTTTCCATAGAGACGCATCTCGTGCACTCTTTCCATAGAGACGCATCTCGTGCACTCTTTCCATAGAGACGCATCTCGTGCACTCTTTCCAGAGACGCATCTCGTGCACTCTTTCCATAGAGACGCATCTCGTGCACTCTTTCCATAGAGACGCATCTCGTGCACTATTTCTATAGAGACGCATCTCGTGCACTATTGCCAGAGACGCATCTCGTGCACTATTGCCATAGAGACGCATCTCGTGCACTATTGCCATAGAGACGCATCTCGTGCACTACTGCCATAGAGACGCATCTCGTGCACTACTGCCATAGAGACGCATCTCGTGCACTATTGCCATAGAGACGCATCTCGTGCACTATTGCCATAGAGACGCATCTCGTGCACTATTGCCAGAGACGCATCTCGTGCACTATTGCCATAGAGACGCATCTCGTGCACTATTGCCATAGAGACGCATCTCGTGCACTATTGCCATAGAGACGCATCTCGTGCACTATTGCCATAGAGACGCATCTCGTGCACTATTGCCATAGAGACGCATCTCGTGCACTATTTCTATAGAGACGCATCTCGTGCACTATTTCCATAGAGACATATCTCATGCACTATTTCCATAGGGATGCATTTAATGCACTATTTCTATTGAGAAGCCCTCCAGCTACGAGGGTTATAGAGAAGAGCTCCTTCTAGGAAGCTTAAAAGGTTTTGTCTACATTGGGAAGAAGGAGCAGCGACCTAACGGTTTAGGAGAATCGGACTTCAGAGGAGATGAATAATGCAGGTTCTGCGTTCAATGCACACTTCCCATCCTAGCACCATGAATGCCAGGGATCAGAGAAAGTCATCTGGAACTAAAAATCTACAGCTTCTGCTCCTGTCCATCAGTGTTGAGTGATGGGATACGGTAACAACGATGGGATGGCTGGTGTGTGAACCCCAACAATGTTCTACACTGAGCAGAACTCAACAAAGTGACCTTTGATCTACAACATATCAAAAAGTAGTTTTGTTGGTGGGAGGGGGGGTCCACTTTAAAACAGTATAAACTTTTTCAAAGTATGGAATCATTTAAAGTACTATGGGTTCACATGGGAGTTCCGGCACATCCACAGCTAAGATTGATCTTCATCCAAACAAGACTGCCCATGGTCCAGTGGATTCAATGTTTTTGTGTGGCTGGCTCTCCTCTTAGTGAGAATTCCATCACAGTGAGCATAAGGCAGTATTTGAAATGACGACTGGATTGTAATGCTTCGTATCAACATGACTACACCAGTCAGGGATTAATTAGCAGCCTGGGCTGTGGGTACACCTTATCCTGATCATCTGATGTCACTAGGAGTACTGCACACAGATCTGGCTTATAATAGAGTTGTAATAGGGATTTAGGGGGACAAGGCTCCCCTGCAAAGCATGACCCCCAGCTGATAAAACCCAGCTCACCAGTGCTCCATTATATTACATGGTCTAGCTGTAGTACGTGACCTTCAAACACACACACACACATATATATATATATATATATATATATATATATATATATATATATATATATATATATATATATATATATATATATATATATATATACACACAGTGCTACAATGTTTCATTCGTCTGTAACAACACCAAGCATGTTTCAGCTAATGCCTCTACTTTCAATGGAATCCTCTGCATTAACCCTTCACATACCAGACAGCAAGAAAAAAACTACAGAGGACTGGAGACAGAGGTTTTGTCAGAACAGGAATAAATGTCACGAACATCACTCCGGGCGCTGGCAATTTCTTCCCGACAGGCTATAAAACAACAAGGAACTCGGCTCTGTTTTTTTCCTAACGCAGCATTCTTATTTGGGAAAGTCAAAAATTCTACTTTCCAAAGTTCTAAAACATAACGGAAATAATACATGAGGCTGTTTACTAAGATCTGCCACTAAAAGTTTATTTTTTAGTTTATTTTTTTAGGGTAGGAAATGACTGCAAAAAAGAAAATGTACTGTGCTGGCTTAAACTTGTGTTAAAAACATTTTGGAACCTTTTACAGCTTCGCTGACTTTAAATAACTCATCTCAGGGACTGAGAAGATTCCTGTGTTACTCAAACAGACTGTACCAAAAACCGGTGGGGGCTGAAACATGTAACTCAGCCATGTATTACATTGTCTTCTGGCAGCAGAGGTGTTAATTTTCCCCTGTATTTTGTGTTGTTATTATAAGCATGCCCTTTGACATTACGTTATAAGGCAGACATTGTCTCCTCTGAGCAGCTAAAGAAACTTGTTGTAAATATTTGTCCCTTAACCAAGACCCCACTGCCTGGCTGAGCCTACAGCTGACAGACATGTCTGTGGGCAACTGAGAAAATGTGTTTTCAAATAATTCCAACCACTTCAGGAAATTTATGGGCAGGATGAAAAACAGGCATTATATAATAAAATACACATATATGAGGCTAGACAGGGTGAATTCCGATTGAATGCCGGTCATTGACGATCGGCAAATGATTTAGCGCTTAATAATTTTGGAAAGGCTCCACAATTGAGTGTAACATGCACTTATTTTTGTGTCTTGCTGCAGAGTGTGTATGTTTAAAAGATTGTGGTTTGCATGTAACACACTTTGGAACCCAAAAGTAGCTATATTTTTTTCAGTTTCAAATAAGCCTGGCATTAGTAAAGAATTTTGATTTTTAGCAACCCCATAATTTTGGTCTATGATACATGTTTCCATCTGCCCTAAAGGTTTTATTGCTAAAGACTTAACCACTTTTTTTCTAAGTAATCTAATGCAAAAAAATAATAAGACAAAAAAAGCAGATTTCGTTCAGTTCTGACTGTTGTGGTACAATCGGGGGAGATTGTATCACAAATATCAGATCTGAAAGCTGACTTTTTTAATTTATCCTTTTTGCTTCAGATTATTTATAAATGAAGTGGTTAAGTCTCCTTTAGAAACAGGGTGACGGTCTTCAGCCTTGGGTTATACCTGGTACAGAGCTGTTGCTTTGAAACAACACTTTAACCCCATTCCTGCTGTGACATCTCAACACAAGTTGACACAACACAGCTGTGCGTCAGTACTAATGACTTGGAAAGTGCGCTGAATGTAAATTTGGGAGTACAATGTTGTCTTATTGGAGCCAACAACTCACAATGCCAACGACATGTCAATCGGTATAAATAAATAGCTTTTGGTCAGTAACATATCTAGGTACAAGACTTTTGCAGGAAAACCATTTTCTGGAGTCAGTATCCCCACTGCTGATAAATTATGCTGATTAAACAGTTTTGTAAGCTAAAGGCTGTAATTAGTGTATCCAAACTTGCGAGTTTCTCCTTCACATCACAAAGCAAAAAAAAGTTTTGTAGCTCTAGTGCAGACTGAGCGGCAGGCTTGCTGGAGCTTGTAGTCCAACAGACATAGCGAGAGGCACATGACCCAAGACTACCCTAACAGTCTACATCCACATGACATCAATAACAACCCCATCCTATGTCTAGCTGCTCTCATTATCACCATCCATAGTATCCTAGCCTCACCCAGGACAAATCATGTGTATAACACAGGAGCCTGCACACAAGGAAGGGATCTGCTGCTGAACAGCCTCTGGGGACAGATATATCAATCATTACCCTGTTTCATGTCAAAAGCAGCATACCTCATATTGGGAAGATCACAAAATGAGCTGATTGCCCATAATAGGAATATTCTGCCCCCCCAAGGGAGGCTGCCCCCCTAGAAGGGTATTTTGAAGGTCACTGTGCGAGTTCAGGCAGATCTGTATTAAAAGTGTTAGGATCGAAGTCATAGCTAGGCAACCTTGTGTGTGTGTGTGTGTGTGTGGTTTTGCAGCTGTCATGGCACTGTGGGTCCCAACAGGGCATGCTGGAACTTGTAGTGCCATGACAGCTAGCAAAAGAGAGGTATAGAGGGAGACAGGGTGCCCAAAGCTTTTTTTTTTTTTTTGCTCTGTCTTACCTTGCAAGGAGAAGCTACTGCCTTGGTGAGGGAGTCCAGCCGGGCACTATATTCAGTGAACTTTTTCTGGTACCTAAGTGCTGTCATCTGCAGCTCATTCTGCACAGCAGAGAGCTGAGACAACAGGGACTTCTCTCTCTTGCCTGATCTCAGTGCCCTTTTCTTCAGCTCAGTCTCCAGCCCGGCGATCTTGGACTGCAGAAGGCTGTTCTGCCCCTTCACCGCCTTCAGACAGCAGTGATCCCCCAAATTCTGCTCCCTATGGGTCAACATGAGCCCACATCCCTTCTGGCAGATGCCCACCGCCCTGTGCTCGCAGAACTCTCTCATGTGGGCATCCATGTCCTTCAGGTTGAGCACTTCATTGCACCCTTTATTCCTGCACTTGGCCGGGGAGTAGTCGCACATCTCTGCGTGCTCCCCCAGGTTCTGCAGCTTGACCACCTTGTCGCAGCCCCTGGAGTAGTTGTCACACTTGATGTCCAGCTTGAGGATGAGACTCTTCAGGGGCAACACGTGGTTGAGCTCCTTGGCAGAGATGCGTTGGCATTTCACCGGGCAGCTGCCCTGCTGCACCACCCAGGGCAGGACGCAGCCTGCGCAGAAGACATGCCCGCAGGGGGTGGTCAGGGGGTCCTCCAGGACCCTGTTGCACAGGTTGCATTTGAAATCGGGGTCCACTTCCCCGCAGAAACGGTCTAATTCAAAGCCCATGGTGCTGCCCGTTGGAGCTGCTTCTTGCTGGGCATTTGGGAGATCCCAGACTGGCTGGCTGCAGGCTGTCTACTGACTCAACTCACAGCAGCAGAGCCTGTGGGGGGCGGGGGGCCTCCACCACATGTACTAGAGGCTGGGACTTTATCCAAGGGAGAGGAGGGGCTGGGACTAGACCAGGGAGGAACATGTGTCAAGGAGAGAGATCTGCAGTTTGGGACAAAACTGCAACACAGACAGAGCAGGCAACTTGCAGAGCTCCTTGACTCAGGACAAAGTGGAGTTCACTTATCTTCTGCTTGTATGTGCAGAGCTAGACACACACCCTGCTCACCTGGGGCCTGATTCATTAAGGATCTTAACTTGAGAAACTTCTTATTTCAGTCTCCTGGACAAAACCATGTTACAATACAAAGGGTGCAAGTTAGTATTCTGTTTTGCACATAATTTAAATACTGACTGTTTTTTCATGTAGCACACAAATATCAACTTTAAATTTCACTGTACAAATAAGCTATCAAGTATTTGTGTGCTACATGAAAAAACAGGCAGTAGTTAACTTATGTGCAAAACAGAAAACTCATTTGCACCCCTTGCATTGTACCATGGTTTTGTCCAGGAGACTGAAATAAGAAGTTTCTCAAGTTAAGATCCTTAATGAATCAGGCCCCTTGTGTATGAAAACTTCACAGATGTCACAGTAAAAAAAAAGTCACATCCATATTACACTTTTTGGAGTAATATTTGTCAAATTGTATAACTTAACAGAGGTAGACACATAAAGGACCATGTTTATGTATAGTGCAAATCTGTTTGTATTTTCTTTTAGGATGTCATCTGCCTATTTTTTTACTCCTGTTTGTTTGGGTAAATGTTTGGCTTTGCATGTCAAGATGTTGATGGTAAAACCTTGGATGGGAAAGTGGGGCGTATTGTGGCATTCTTTGCTGAATGTGAGTTAGCCACAGAACAATTAGTAGTATTTATTTATAAGGCACTACAGATTCCGTAGCTTCGGACTATCGTAAAAATGCAGACGGTGTAACTAATACAGTAAGCAAAATCAAAAATACATGAGTAATTATCAGTTGCGGAGATGAGTGTTAATACAACTGTTGGGGACTCGCAAAATGTAGCTAGAGACATGACAGGCCGTACGAGGGAGATGGGCAGAAGACAGACGTGAGACAATGGGTAGAGAGGATCCTGCCCGTGAGAGCTTACATTCTAGAGGGAGGGGTGGTGAGAGACAGTAGAAGCAATTGGCAAGAAATGGAGATGGGCGAATGAGGAGGAGCTGATGGATGGGGTGGGGGTTTGATAGGTGTGCATAAAGAGGTGAGTTTTGAGGGAGCGTTTGAAGGATTGTAGATTGAACGAGAGTTGGATGAGCCAGAGTAGGAAGCTCCATAACTGTAGAAGCCTTGAGGCAAGAGTGGGTGGAGTAATGAGAGGTGAAGAGAGGTTGGGAAGCCAATGAAGACATTTAAACAAAGGCATTGGCAGATCCAGGGGGGTGGCATGCAGGGTAATGCTCCCCCCCCCCCTCCCCCTCCACCAACCAGAACGTCCAGTTCCGCCTCTGAAAAAAGGAGCTGTGGAAGAAGGGAGAGGAAGATGAGCCTAGCCGCAGCATCCTGGATGGATCGCAGGTGGGAGTCCGGAAGGCCCATGAGAAGGTGGGTGCAGTAGTCAAGGCAAGAAATTATGAGCAACTAGACCAGGATTTTGGCTGCATCCTGAGAGAGGAAGGGGCGAATTCTAGTAACGTTACGGAGGAGGAGGCGCCAGGACTTGGCGAGGGACTGGATATGAGAAGTACAGCTGAGGGCAGAGTCAAGGGTGACTCCAAGGCAGCGGGCATTGGTGATGGGAGAGAGAGTGATGCTATCAACCAGTGCACCCAAATGCAAAATCGAGATTTCTTGGCACTGTGCAAGCGCACCGGAAAAGTGCCAAACACAGCATGAGATCCTAAGTATTTAGGGGATATTCTTAGTGTAGCTGTTGATCACCTAACCACCACCACCACCACAGTAAAAACAAAAGAGATTTTTTTGCATGTTGATGCTGGACGAATAGGTTGTTTATATGCACAATAAAAAAATAGACACAAATGTGACACGTGACACTTGTATTAAAACCTAATGTCCCTTTAATGTCATGACTACATTAAAAACAAAAATGAGGCTCCCAACAAGCCGTATTTTTTTAAAAGAGAATTGCAAAGTTGTAATGAAGTCATCCAAAAGTCTATTTTGAAGTGTCTTTTTACTTTTGCAGACAAGCACAGTCCTCTTACGGACCAAAATCCTGCTAATGGTTGTGTAAAGCATCTTCAAAGTGGTATTTTGAGAAAAAAAAATAATAAGGTCAAACACATTTTTGTGCGGTTCTTAAACAGAACTTGTCATGCTTGAGATCATTTCTTAAATACACACTGCCTAGTGTACTGTGTTTAGAAATCTGGATTTTTCTGTACTCCCTCTGCTCAAGAAGAAGCAAAACGAGTGTTGAGTTGTTTGCAAATAATGGGAGTCTACTCAATATTCTGGTTGCATTCTTCTCTATGCTCACTCCTGGGCGCTGCCTTCCACAAGCTTCTGTGGTAACTGTGATATATAAAAGCAGCACCTGGGAGTGCGTATAAACCAGTCTGCAGGCTGAGTCTCAAGCACACAGCGGGCACTTACTTATTTAGTCATATGGACGGAGGGAACATAGAAAAATGGTTCTATATTGGGGGCGGCATGGTGGCTCAGTGGTTAGCACTTCTGCCTTACAGCACTGGGGTCATGAGTTCAATTCCCCACCATGGCCTTATCCGTGAGGAGTTTGTATGCTCTCCCTGTGTTAGCGTGGATTTCCTCCGAGTACTCCGGTTTCCTCCCACACTCCAAAAAGATACTGGTAGGTTAATTGGCTGTTAAAAAAATTGACCCTAGTCTGTCTCTGTCTGTGTGTGTGTGTGTGTGTTAGGGAATTTAGACTGTAAGCTCCAAAGGGGCAGGGACTGATGTGAGTTCTCTGTACAGCGCTGGGGAGTTAGTGGCGCTATATAAATAAATGGTGATGATGATGATGATATCCAAGCCCAGTGACATCACAAAACCTATTGATGATGTAAGTCAGTCACATGATCAGCCTAGTCAAAGCTGCTCAGTCACACACTGCCTGTGTTTTGTAAACAAACACAGGGAATTAGTATGGATTCTTACAGCATATTAATTGGTGACAAAACTTTTTTGTGTTTTTTTTTTCATAAATACAGCATACATGACGAGCAATGGCACTGTGCCGTTTTCTATACAGAATAAAAGCAAAACCTGAGTATTGTATGCAGCATACACATCAAGGGAAGTAATCGTGTGTAATTGACCATAAATAAACAATAATGGCACAAAATGAGTATTTTATACTGTACACACAGCACCAAAATGAAGTATATATCCACAGAAGACCAAGGTATATATTTACTAAAGCTTTTAAAAAGGAATAATAGAGGTGTTGACCATAGCAACCAATCAGATTGTAGCTAACATTCATCTAGTGCATTCTAGAATCTGATTGGTTGCTATGGGCAACAATTCCACTTTCCCACCAATCAGATTCTAGCTATCATTTTGTAGAATGTACTAAATAAATGATAGCTATTATTATTATTATTATTATCGTTTATTTGTAAGGCACCACAAGGTTTCCGCAGCGCCCTACATGGTACAAACAGTAGACTATACAGGGTAAGACAGTACAGAACAATAAACACAAAGTACAAAGCTAGAATCTGATTGGTTGCTATGGGCAACAATTCCACTTTTCCATCAATCAGATTCTAGATATCATTTTGTAGAATGTACTAAATAAATGATAACTAGAATCTGTTTGGTTGCTATGGGCAACATCTCCGCTTTTCAAACTCGACAGAAACATGCAGCTTGAGAAATATACCCCCAGGAGTGTTTTTTAATATACATCACTGTGGCAGGATATAAGAAGAATGTTGGAATTTACAATTTTCTCTTGGTTTTTTTTTCAGTCTGATATTAATGATTAATGATTCTAGACTACCATGGCAACCACAGTCTCGTGACACATGATGTGGTGAGCAGAGAGGCTTTGGAACTCCCCTCTGAGCTCTGTCTGCACAGTAACATCCTCTTTCTCCCCCCTCTGTCATCACATGCCAAACTGAGAGTTGTGATCCCATGTCCGTGTAGCAGACTCACAGTGTCTGATAGTCATTTTTGTTTGCCAACCAGAGAGCTTTGGAAAAGGAGATGACGATTTGTAGGAGGGTAGCTAAGAAAAATCAGGTGCATGCTTAAAAGGTACTTATCTTGCCATTTAAAGAAGAGGAAAAATAAATCTGCCTGGGATTGCAGCTTTTAACTACCATGGACCCTGGGCAGTGCTCAGTTCCTTGTCTTTTACTCATCCATTGAAACACATTATTCATTAAAATCCACTCCGGGCCACGAAGCTTCGTACGCCAAGCAATTGCAGTAAACACAAGAGCATCTAGACAAGATCACTGGAATATACAGCAACTTTTAATTATACATCATAGGCATCCATACAATTGTATACATAGACAGGCGAACATTCCTTTCCTTGCGCTGCTCTTCAGAAATAAACAAGACACTGTTACTTGGCGTGAGACCACCCTTTAGGGCTCAGTTCCGTACATAAGCAGTCGTTGAGGCTTTTGCCACTTTGTTTGGCTTTGCATTTATTCCTAGTAAATACAGCACTAAACATGTTTATCAAAGACGAAACAGAAAACAAACAGAACAATCTAACAAGTTCTAGAAACGCAGTAAATATTTTAAAAGGATTCTTAAAAGTAATTTGCTGCACTGAACAACTGAAGCGGGTTCCAAATTATGTCTTGTCAAACTAGATTATTTGAGATACGTATTGTTTTAACAAGTGATAAGGGCGGCTTTATTTGGTGAAATAGTTTACATCTCACACCTTGGCAGTATGTAGTGTTTTTATTTGATCTACCCATGGCGTAAAATGTCAGTTCTGTTTGACTTGACGTGAAAAATCAGGTGGTTCGTACATTATCGCTAAAAATTAAAGTGACTTAACACAAAACCTCAAGTCATATCCAATGTGGCTGAAGAAATTAAGATTTTTCAGACCGTTAACAGTTTAGCAACGTTTGGCGGTTTCTTTTGCACAATGAGGAACATTTATTCAAGTGGAGAAAGAACGCTGGACATTTTATACTGGTAATATGTGTAAAATAGTCTGAAAATGGCCTATATTATAAATATTATTCCTATCCTATATTTAATCATTGGTTAGATATATTCTCTATTTCCACTTCTCAACATTGAGGGGGCGTATACAGTCCTTCGTGTTCTAATGTAAATTATAATTATACTGCATTATGTATGCGAGAGGAAAACTGAATTTCCTGTCCATGAAACTATGATAAAAGCTTCCAAATCAGAGCGAGAACAAAGAGAGAGGGAAAGAAGCCAGCAACCCATCCCGGGGAAATAGGATGAGTTACTAAAGCAAGTAACTTTCTGCAGGCTGGAAGATCTGAGATTACTCCAACCAATGGTGGAACTGCTGTTTGCACAGGGGGCAAGGCCGAACGGGTCGTGGAGGTGAGGGAGGCATCGCCGGGGCTCTACCCAGACTTTGATTTGGTGCAGAGTTCCGCCCCTGGCTCAACCATTATAGGTGTGGGGAAAAAGTAAATAATCTGCAAAGTTGAGCACCGGCCACTCAGTACTGGCAGACATGGGTGATCAGATCCAACAAAAAAGCTGATAGTGGTTACCTGCCAGCAGGATTTAAAAACATGCCCAAAAATAATCCGATTTATATCTGCTCCACCTGCACAACTAAATTTTAGCCTGGAGAACCATGGGTAGGGGGAGCTGTGGATCCCTGGGGGAAGATTAGAGGGAATTACCAATAGCCATCCTTTCCATAGGCAAACCAAGGGGGTAGGGGTTTCCTAGTGCCCGGAAACCCCCCTACAAGCCTGGGGCACTGTATAATTGAGGTGGCTGGACCCTGCCCCCTGCTGCACACGGCTCTGCTTGAAAAGGGAGAGCTACATGCAGCTAACAGTAGTGCACGCAGCATTGCCCATGTATATTATGGGGATAGGGAGAGTTGGGGAGCAGACAAGCACTCTCTAATATTATAGCTACGCCCCCATGCATGCTGGTCTCGCCCACTGGCGGCGTGGTGTGGAAACCCCCCTCTACAAATCCTGCGTTTGCCCCTGCTTCCTACAGTAGGATGGGGGGCCCTACAATGGATATCACAAAGGGCTCCGCAATGGATATTGTTCTGCATTTACAAAGGCCGGTCCTGATGTTATTAATAGCTTTTCATATGAGGAACTTTGTATTTTAGATCTAGTGGTCCTTAAAAGTATATGTTATTTTACTCCTGCCCCCCTTACTGTGCCCTAGATCATATTCATTTAACCTTGAAGACTGACACTTCTGAGTCTGGCAACTTATAACCCTTATTAGTGCTCATATTTGAAGGACAGTCCTGAATTTTTGGTGGCCAAAATGGGCAAAGCTCACGGATTTGGAAGTGTACCCTTGTCTGATGGTGAGAGGGGCTAGGCCAGTGTTGGCTAACCTGTGACACTCCAGGTGTTGTGAAACTACAAGTCCCAGCATACCCTTCCAGCAATAAGCTGCTAAATATTGGCAAAGCATGCTGGTACTTGTAGTTTCACAACACCTGTAGTGTCACAGGTTAGCCCAGTGGTTCCCAAACTGTGCGCCTAGACTCCATGGGGTGCCTCTGCGATCTCACAGGGGTGCCTCGGCCAAGGCCAATGGTAAGCAAGGTGGGGGACTACTTGGTAATTATTTTTGTTTAGGGGTGCCTTGAAAAAATTATGGAGACCCTAAGGGTGCCTTGAACTGAAAAAGTTTGGGATCCACTGGGTTAGCCAACACTGGGCTAGGTAGATTGGGGTGGGGCTGATTAAGATGATCGGGGGCATGGCCATTTCCCCCCCCCCCCCCCCCCACATTGGCTAGGTACTGTAATGTCACACGTTGCGTCCCAGCGGAGAGAATGTGAGGACAAGAACTTGCAAATCCCATTCTTCTACAGATCTCCTCCTGCTCAGCAGTAACACATTAAATACACTAATTATAAAGAGAAAGCTGTGCCTGTAATAAATACAATCATTCTTTTCTCTAGACTTGGAAATACCCAGCCATAAATTGAGAATTTATTACAAATACTTTCTCTGTTACAGTTTTGTACCCATAAAACATAATTAGACTTTAAGAAGACAATAGCGGTTTCTTCTTATTTAATTTCTATAAATTTGTATTTAATTTTTTCCATCCTATTTACTATAATCATTTGTTGTTTTTTTAAAAAAATATATATATATAATTAGAGTAACCCAGAGCTACGCTGAAGAGAAAACATTAACCAAGTTGATGCCAGGAAGCTGAACGAGCAATCTAGGCATTGAAAGTAATAACGCTCTGCAGTCTCATTTCAGCATGTTTCCTGCATTTAGAAGCAATTTAAATAAAGAAGATATTCAGATTAGTCCAGTTTGTAAAATCTGTATATGTACACGGAACCGTGGTACATAGGGCCCAAGGAATTATGGGTAGATAAATGCAAAATATTTTTTAGTAATACCTGAGTGGTATGAAAAGTTGTATAAATAGCTGTGAAATATATAATTGTTTTTATTAACAATGGAGGTCACTTCCAAAGCGCTAAGTGACCAAGTCACTGTGTAAAATCCTCTTTGTGATATCACAAGGCTTGATTTGCGCTGGTGTGGATAGATTTCCTATAGACGGTATTAGTTTTCAGGGTTAGATGGTGCTGTTTGCCAAAGAGTATTAATATACACATACTTGCTAACATTGGCAAGGACTGGTTCGGGAGATATGGGACAGGTGTGGGCATGTTGGGGATGGGGCAGATGGAGTGTGTCATTTGGCCCCGCACCCTAAACATCATTCACATGTTCCAAACAAATACAGCAGGAGGCGACAATGATGCTCGATTCGCATCCTAAACCCCGCCCCCAGTACTTTACTATTGAGGCGATTAGGAACCGGGAGGTTGCCCTGCTCTCCCCGGAGTTCAGGAGGACTCCCAGAAATTCGGGAGTCTCCCGGACATTCCGAGAGAGTAGGCAATTATAAATATACATCGCCTGATAGGAGAAGTTGGGCAGAGTAAGGGCGATCTTTTCTAAGTATGGAGTAGGCCCTCCATTTAGGCCAGAAATACGGGGCCTGATTCATGTTCGGAGATAAGTCAATTTGTTTGCAGTATCTGGCGTGAAATAGACAATGAACACAATTGCATTCAATTCATATGTGAACGCAAATGATATGGCTGCAAAAATGCAAAACTAGGTCCACTCATGGCCTAATTCGTACTTTGCAAAGAACACCCATAATCCTCCCAATTCCTCCAATCAGACATTTCTTACTTATGCGAACCCCCACAGATTCTGCCCTTGTGGGCCACAGATCCATAAACTGCATGAACAATACTCCCAGCTCCTCTGCTTCATTCATCTTCTCCATCTAATTTACCTCAGTCAGACATAATACAACAAGCCCTAGCACTGCACGTGACCCAAGCATGTATTATACAGAATCCTGTGATGTGTATAAATGCACTTAGCCTTTAGTCTCTTCATTTTATATGGCTATGGAACGCCTATGTGACTTTTAATTTCATTTCTGTTTCACAATAGCCAGAAAACACCACAGACACTGTTTGTGGGTAATTGCTCTGAAAGGAGCAAATTAGCAAATTGAAAAATTAGTCCTTGTTTAATATCTCAAAAGGAAAGAAGATATTAATTAGAGTTTAGTGTAAAAATAACATGAGATACTGAACAGTTGCACTACAAACATTTACCCGAGGTCATAACTGTGCTGCTTATCTATCTTTAGTGAGCAGCCATTTTGTTGGAGCCAAATGTGAAGTTTAATATACTTTGGGCTCCATTTAAATGGCAGCCACATTCAAATTCTGGTCATAGTGTGCAAGGTAAACAAATTGTGCTGTGCTGAGGTTTCCCTTTACTGTCCAAATGATCAGCTCCTTCCCGCATACCAGAACCATGGCTACCTCATGATGGTGGCCCTCTGTGGCTATTATGGACACTGTACACTGCCTTGTACATAGCAGGGAAAAAGAAGTGAGGTTACAAATGTGGTTCCTGAAATTAAGTTCCATAGTTCAAAGGTCATTGATTTGAACCAAATTAAACCATTTCCGCAAACGAGACATAATGGAATGTTTAACTCAAAGAAACAAAGAATGTTTGTTCATGTCTACTCACATTTTGCTAAGAGTTTACAGGGGAACATTTCATACTGACAGCAGCTTGTTATTTTTCTATTAGAGTAGTTGCCAACTGTCTTTAATATCCAGTTGCTAGCCAATATTTAATTGTCAAATTTCTGCATAATTTTAATATGTTAGAAAATAGTAGCAGTGTGTATAGGACAAATAGTCCTATGTGTGTCTGTCTCCGTGTGTTAGGGAATTTAGACTGTAAGGTCCAATGGGGCAAGGACCGATGTGAATGAGAAATATTCTCTGTACAGCGCTGCGGAATTGGTGGCGCTATATAAAGTGATGGTAATAAAGGCATGTGAAATTATTGGTTCATAATTCAGACATAATTTTTTTTTAAAAAAAAGTTCCTGTAGGCCTATGTCATAATTTTACTGTCTTTTTTCCCCCTCAACTAAGTGCACTCATGTGACTTATTTTTTACTGGCAGTAACTTTACTGATGATTGGCAACCATGAACATGAATCAGAATATATACTGGAAGGTAAAGTGTTTATTAAGACTGGAATATTAATAAAGAGAAGTATAGCAGTGATTTTCACAGTATCCTTGGTGGCTTTTGTTTGCATTGAAGCTTAAAAGCAAGTCCCAAGACTAAAATTGGCCCATAATTTCTATGAAACTATTTGGGCCTCTTATTTAATGTCCTTTACCCAAGAACACTGCTACCCCTCCTGTTTCTGTGTGAGCAATGGCACTGAGCAATGTCACTGGAGAATTTAGAGTGACAAGAACATTGCTACCCCTGTTTCTGTGTGAGCAATGGCACTGAGCAATGTCACTGGAGACTGGAGAGTGACAAGAACACTGCTATCCCTGTTTCTGTGTGAGCAATGGCACTGAGCAATAGCACTGGAGAATTTAGAGTGATAAAAACACTGCTACCCTTGTTTCTGTGTGAGCAATGGCGCTGGATCTCCTGGGGAGGGAGGTACTTATGGAATCCAAAACCTGTGAGATCCGACAACGCAACAATGACGTTTTGCCTCGATTCAGATCCGATGACGCGCAAAAGTACCGAGCCGGCTCGCGAGCCTACTCGGATCACCTAAGTTCGGGTGGGCTCGAGCATCTTTTCTCCAGCCTTATTGCAGTTGGAAAAATGTGCTTACTGGGGCTATATAATCCTCTCACAAATCAATGTTGGTTTGGTAGTCACCATGTTGTTTAAGTACTGAAGTAGAATAAATGGAAATGAAAATATTCGGGGAGAATAGCTTAAGAGGGTCATTTGGGAATTTAATAAGCTTGCCTGCAGAGGTGAGTTTTCAGGAAACATTTGAAGGTCTGGAGGATAGGGGAAAGTCTTGTTGAATGAGGAAGGGAATTCCACAGAGTGGGTGTAGACTGATAAAAATCCTGTAAAGATTGGGAGCAAATTATAAGTGTGGGCGAAAGGTGAAGATCTTGGGTAGAGAAGTTGAGTTGCGTAGTTGACAAGTGGAGCAACAGTAGAACAACATTTAGTATGTAAAATTAGTTTAGCTGCTGCACTGAAAATATATTGTAAGGGTAGAAGACTGTTTAGGGAAAGACCAGTAAGAAGGGAATAGCAAAAGTTAATAGAAGAGATTATAAGGGTATAAATCAAAGTTTTTGGAGTGTATTGTGTGAGATACATTCAACGTCTGGAAATTTTTCTGAGATGTATGTAACAGGATTTGGGGAACAAAGTATAGTTCTGAGTCAAAGATGGGACCTAGGCAACCAGCTTGAGGGAATAGGGTTTATTGTCATGTTTTCAACAGAAATAGAGATGTCAAGTAGGTATCTTCTGTTGACTTGTGGGAAGGTTCTTAGGTCAGTTTTTGAAAGACTGATTTGGCGAGATGGCGAGAGGACATCCAAAATGAAAAGGCAGAAAGACATTCAGTAATGCAGCACATATGATGAGAGATTCGGAGAGAATAGATAAATATATGTGTGTCATCTAGATACATAAAGGTGATACTCAAATCCAAATGAGCTTATTAGTTTTTCAGGGAAGTGGTGTAGATAGAGAAGATGATAACGCTTAGGACTAAACTTTGAGGAAGCAGAGAGGAGATGGATCCAGATCATTTTTTTTATTCAGATTAGGAGTAATCAATACATGTTTGAATAATGATGGAAAGCTACCTGTGGAGAGAAAGAGAGAATACAGATGATAGTTAAGGCTGGGATGAGCACAGGAGACAGCGATCGACTGATTTGGGTGGGAATAGGGTAAACTGGACAGGTAGTGATGTTGGAGGAGAAAAAGAGAGTAGATTCTTCCTCTTCATTTCTGGAATCAAAGGTATAAGTCCCTCTCTGATGCACTACCCCATGGGAAATAGACAAGGGGGGAAGAGATATGGAATAGAATCACATAAATGTTCTTATGTGTTAAGACAGTGGTTCCCAAACTGTGCGCCGCAGCGATCTCACAAGGGTGCCTCAGCCAGGGCAGGCGGTAAGCAAGGCGGTGGACTACTTGGTAATTTTTTTGGCTTAGGGGTGCCTTAAAAACAATTATTGAGACTCTAAGGGTGCCTGGAACTGAGTTAGGATAAAGGAGCAAACATATAATTTACTATTCTATTGGTATTTAGTTCCTTCCAGACTTTCCAAGATGTTCCCAGGTACCTCGGACCCTTGCTGAAGACAACGCTCTCCCGAGAGGCACGTCTGTGCATATTTTAAGGAAGTGTCTCAAAGTTCTGGTGAGATTTTTAAAAAACTAATCTACTAAATCAGTAACACAACTATCCCTGACCACCCCAAATATATTACGATACCGTTACCCATCCTCGGGGTGGACCATCTCACTGGCACACTAATTAAGCACACTCAATGCAGCTGTCAGGTGGTGGCTTCCTGGAAAAACCTGAATCCAAACCCAAATGACATGTATATAGTATTTATCACTTAGTAATCACCCCCTACCTTGATATTGCACCCCCTTCCCCTCTTAAGCTAGGTACACACTACACGGTTTTCGTCCAATAATCGGCTCAATCAGCCGACATACGATCGCTCGTTCAAAAGTCAGGTCAGTGTGTGTAGTGACACGATGGTCGAAAGTCTGCCCAAATAGATGATTGTTGCCTCATTTGGTTGGTCGTACTGTTAAATATTTTCTTTCCAATCTCGTCTCCGTTGTGTAGTGTGTAAAAGTTTCCGACCGATCCACAACAGTGAGTACGAAATTACAGTCATTGCTCATGACAACATGGCTGTAAAAAGTCGCTAAAGGGACGTCCGCTCTTCCCTTTATCGTCCTAAACAAGGCTAGTGTGTATGCAGTCCATGGACCGAGCGATCGGAACATCGATCGCATGTAAAATCGATCGGCATAAAAAGTTGGTGGAAATTTCTGTAGTGTGTACCCAGCTTTACCATCAGCCTTGTCCTGACAACTTTGTGTGTTATAAAACTTTATTCAGTCCATTAAGCTTATTCAAAACTATGATTGTGCAAACTGTCTTAAATACGTATGCATTATGACTGATGTATTTTTAATGCATTCAAATAATAAACAGAATATAACAAAGAATAAGTTATATATAGACTTTCTTGCCAGAGCTGTTTTTCCCTCTCTTTAGTCCTTTAGTTGCTTTTCAATCCTTTTCTATCTTCCGCTTGGCTTGGAACTGAATTAATCCGGGTCAGGTAATGGGTTTCTTCCATTGGTGCCTACAGCAGGATGGCTTGTACCTCCCTTTTGCATTTTTCAATCAGAAGCTGGACCTGAAGATCACATGAAGGAGGAAGCCTGGGGAGGAAAGCTGCAGGCGTCCTCTGCTTCTGCTGCGTCCATTCAACTGCAGGGATAAGCTCTGGGTCTGTCGCCAACAGAGGACAAAACGATGATCTAAACGGTTTATGGAAGTGCATTATTTATGAGATCTAAGAGGGATTGTCCTGAAGACCAGCAGCTGTCACGTTTCACAACTACAGAAATGGTTGCAGATTTTGCGGCTGCTGTGCAGTATTTTGTATAGTCATGCACTTTGCATCATTTACAGTTTTACAGGCTGTAATCGTTATGTATGAACCAGAGACGGTGTGATTTAATGTACCTGTTTTTACGCAGTTGTGTCTCCCTATATGGGTAGGCGCGTACCTTAGTCCTTCAAGATGGCAGTGATTGCCGGTGAGCAAGACTGCGTATCGGAGTGTTCCTTGTAGCTTCCTAAGATGTATGACTTCCTCGAATATGCTTCTATCTATCACTCCAATGAAAAAGCTCTGCACGCTGCCAAAGGAACATACTTCCGATCTCTAATATCTACTCAGGCTTCTGACCCACATTGCCTCTTTAATACATTTAAATCTCCACCCACCCACCCCAAACCACTATCATATTCCAAGATCTTGCATCTTACTTCAAAGATAAGATTGACAATGTCCGACATGAAATTGTATCCTGTTCCCCAACCAACAACCTTCTCAATTCTTTTCCCCAAATCCTCTGGCTCCATCTCTTCATTGGATTCCATAAATGATAAGAAAGTATCTACTCTCAGCTTCTGCCCCACTCTACTACCTGTCCACTTGACCCTATCACTAATCAGTCAATTGTTGTCTCCTGTGCTCATCCCAGCCTCAACAAACATCTGTAATCTGTCTCTACTCTTTCCATCATTATTGAAGCATTTGGTTATTAATCTTATTCTGAAAAAAAAAAACAAATTCGGACCCAAACTCTTTCAGATTCCTGTCCATTCTCTCAATCCCATTCCGCTCCAAGCTTCTTAAAAGGCTAGTCTACAGTCGACTCACACGCTTCCTTTCCTCACACAACCTACTGGACCCTCTTCAGTCAATCTTTTGTACCCAACACTCCACAAAGACTGTACTGACTAAGGTTGTCAATGATTTGATCACTACTAAATCTAAATGCCATTACTCACAACTAATCCTTCCGGTGCTCTTCGCTGCATTTGACATTGTTGACCACTCACTTCTCATACACTTGCTACAGGTTTTCAGGACTCTGGTTCCCATTCTACTTTTCAAACTGCTCCTTCAGTGTTGGTTTCTCTAGATCCATCTCCTATCTGCTTCCTCTTGGAGTATCCCAAGGTTAGAGTTGCTAGGCCCTCTCTTCTTCACTATCTATATCACTTCTCTCAGAAACATAATAAGCTCCTTTGGCTTTCAGTTTCATCTCTATGTAGATAATACCCATATACATCAATTCTCTCCGGATCTCTCTGTGCTTGCCCCGTGTTACTGAATGTCTATCTGTCATTTCATCTTGGATATCCTCTCGCCATCTCAAACTCAATCTTTCAAAGACTGAGCTAATAATATTCTTACCAGTCAACAGACGCTCCCTACCTGACTTCTCTCGCTGTTGGCAGCACGAAAATAAATCCAACCCTTCCAGCTCACTGTCCAGGGGTCACATACATCTAAGAAACATTTCCAGAATATGCACATATCTCACACAAGACCCAGCGAAAACCTTAATTCATGCCCCCATAATTTTCTGATTGAATTGCAATTCCCTTCCACAAGGATTTCCCTAACTAGAATTTCACGCCAACAATCTATATTCAGTGCAGCTGTTGGACTAGTTTCCCTTCCAAAAGATTCTTATACTACTGATCTGCTTTGTCAGTCCCTACATTAGTTGTCTTGTTGTACCAAATTCAATATAAAATACTTCTAGTAACACACTAATATACAAGCCTTTAACAAAACTGCACCAACATACTGTACGTCTCTTCTCTTGTCTCAAAATATTTCCCAACTCAACCTCTCCACTCTACTGAAGATCTACGACTCTCATCCACACTCATTACCTGCTCCCATTTCCAATAACAGGATTTTTTTTGGCCTGCATCTACTCTGGAAAAGTTTTTTTTCCACTGTGATTATTGCTAATTGTAAAGGCTGTGGAGTATGTAGCCCTTTAATAATAATACAGAAAAAGTATTTTGTTTTTATTACTTTTTGGAACATAGGGAGAACAGACGTGAGTTGTTGCCATGCCAGCACAGAAGTTGTGCCAGCTTTCAGCTGTTTTTGGGCTGTGATTCCAAGTGGGTGTATTTTGGGTGTGACAGGAAGGACAGTTTACTGCACTGCCAAGGTTTTTTAATCCATGCCCCATATGTCTGCCTGACCAGATTTCTTTTCATTTGCCTTACTAAAAAGAATTAGTAAAAGTGACTACCTTAATTATTTCCACACACATTTAATTTGTTCTGCCATTTGTGCACAGACTTCTGTAAAATCACTGCACACATATTGGAGATACAAAGGAACTAATCTTCTTACTCCTTAAAGTCAACCGGTCATCGAAAAAGATCTTGTAATATATTTTCAGTGTATTTAAATTTCATCTGTTAAAAAAAAAATCAATAAATAAAAACGAAAAAGAAAATCAGACGCTTGGGGGTATATTTACTAAACTTTGGGTTTGAAAAAGTGTAGATGCTGCCTATAGCAACCAATCAGATTCTAGCTGTCATTTTGCAGAATGTACTAAATAAATGTTAGCTAGAATCTGATTGGTTGCTATAGGCAACATAACCACTTTTTCAAACCCACAGTTTAGTAAATATATTCCTTGATGTTTGCTCAATTCACAAATAAGACTTTAGGAATTTGCTGCCTCTGTAATCCTAGTCCTGTGCCAAACTTTAACTCAACAACCTCATCTAACTGTATTAAAAACTAGTCATTTATGAACCACAAAATGGGTCTCAGGTAGAGTTTGATGTACATTTGTTTTTTTTGGATAAGATATGCATCTGTGTACTGTGTACAGGGCCGGATTAAGGGAATAGAGGCCCCTGGGCTAAGGGGGCCTCCATTCCCCCGTGAGGGCCCCCCCCTCTCCCCATGATCTGAGCTGCCCCCAGGGCACTTACCTCCTTCTCCTCCTTCCCCGGCGTGCTGTACGCTCTTTACTGAGGAGCTCTCATGAGAGTGAGACTCACGAGATCTCCTCAGTAAGGAGACTAGAGCGCGCCGGGGAATGACCGCAGTGAAAGTCCCCGTCCCCGACCGATCAATACTGCTGCTGAGCACTTTCAAGGGCCCCCTGGATGCCAGAGGCCCCTGGGCTGTAGCCTAGTTAGCCCTATGGTTAATCCGGCCCTGACTGTGTATGTGCACTAAAAATGCCTACGCATACGTCCCTATGCAGAATACTGTACATTTTACACTTGCTGGAGGGGTCAATACGCACCTGGGGGTAAATGTATTAAGTGCCGATTTTTTTAACTCGCCGCTATTGGCAGTGAAAGTTTAAAGCGGAAATGGCTTTAAAGTCATTGTTTTGCATTTAAAGCCATTGCTGCCTTAAATTTTCATTGCAAACTCCCTGAATAGCTGAAATTACCCCTGGAGTGTGTATTGACCCTTCCAGCTCCAGTACTTAAATCATCAGTGTTGCCTCTATATTATATGACGTAACGACATTACTTAATTGTCATTTCCATTTGGTCTACTGAAGGATATACGTTTCCTGTTGGATTTTTAAAGTGAAAAACAAAAGATATATTTAATTTGTATTTGTGGTTGTATTTAATTACATTTCACGTGGAACGTGCCACTTTTTAGTAACTCTGCCCAGACCCTATTCTCTCTTTTGCATATGAATCTTAATTAGATTATTCTAATGTGTACAAATAGGTTGATGTGACTTTCACGTACCTACTAAGATTGTCATGCCACGTCTTTTAATCCTGACATATATGTTAGTGGCACATCTTGAGTCTGACTATGCGTGTAAACCTGTTCAACTCTACATGGCCACCAATATGTGGAGTCCTGCCGAAATCACGGTGGAGCCCCCTACAACGTGAATGCTTGTCCAGCAGCTCAGTGCAATTTCACAAGCCACGTTGAAAGTTATAATGCACAGCCAACCTGTAGCCACATTGCACAAACCACACAGTACACAACTCCCCATCGCTCCTTAATTTTTTATATAACTACTTGTTTTCATTATACCCCTGTCTCCACTACAGTCAGAGAATAGGACCATTGTTGCTTATAAAAAAAAAGTGACCAGTAATTCATGCTGCAGATCATACAAGGTTCCTTCAGTGCCTCATGGATCATGATCATCATCATTTATTTATATAGCGCCACTAATGGCGCAGCGCTGTACAGAGAACTCACTCACATCAGTCCCTGCCCCATTGGAGCTTACAATCTAAATTTCCTAACACACACACACACACAGACTAGGGTCAATTTGTTAGCAGCCACTTAACGTACCAGTATGTTTTTGGTGTGTGGGAGGAAACCGGAGCACCCGGAGGAAACCCACGCAAACACAGGGAGAACATACAAACTCCACACAGATAAGGCCATGGTCGGGAATCGAACTCATGACCCCAGTGCTGTGAGGCAGAAGTGCTAACCACTAAGCCACCGTGCTGCCCCATGTCTTGTTATATGTTCACTAAGCCATAGCTGACTATCGATACCTGTGCACCAGCTTCCGAGTTCCACTTCATAATAAGCTGGCGAGTCAGAGAAAACCCCAATGCTTTTCACACGAGGGCTGGCAAATTTTAGCCCGGGGGGCAAGATTCGACTCAGCAGCCTATTAAGAACATTTTAAAGAAAAAAAAATGCAGGTGGGCCAGTGATCCAGCCACAGGTAGTCCACTATGGGACTGACCCAGGGGGTCGGATGTCTCCCGGCCCCCCAGCCCAGCCTGCTCCTGGCTGGAAGCCCCTTGGAAGGGTGAAGGGCTTTGTGGTTTTTCTTGCCCTTTTATCTTCTAGTAACCAGAGCTAAATTAATGGACTAATCTAAAACAAGCCTTTTATTCCAATTAATTAATGGAGCCTAGGTTAATTTAGGAAACTAATACTAAGTTCCAATGTAGACAAATATCACTCGTATGGAATGGGACCGGTTGACATCTATACATGCAGCAAGCAGGTGAACTAATTAAACTGCAGCCAGACATGTTTCATATGTACCAGTATTTATACGGATGATCTGGTATCCCTATGAAATTGCAGCTGCAGTGCCAAGAATACTAATGTATGTGACGTGCAACTCACTGAGAGGTCAGAAGTGGGATTTGGAAAGAGAAGACTGTCCACATTTCTGGGAAACCAATATCGGGACTCCCACTTCAGAAACATAACGTACTGGAAACAAGGTTAGTAATATCCTCACTAAGGGCATGAGTCATTAAGGAGAGTAAAGCATAAAAAAGGAGTAACTTTCCACCTGGGCAAAACCATGTTGCATTGGAGGGGGAGGTAAATGTAAAATGTGGGGACAGATTTATAGTTGGGGTAGGATATGTCCTAGATCAAATTTAAATTCCAGTGTAAAAAAAAAAACTATCAAGTATTTGTGTGCTACATGCAATAAACAGTCTGTATTTAACTTATGTGCAAAATAATAAACTAATTTGCACCCCTTGCATTGTAACATGGTTTGTCCCAGAAAACATTTACTCATTTTTTTGCTTTATTTTCCTACCTTTTACTTTTTACCTTAATGATTTAGGCCCTACATCTCCTGGACTATAACACTATATATCCTGTTAATTAAAACAAATAATCAGAAGACTACTTTAGTAAATTTAAACAAAGCAATAGTTAAATCTGGTATTTTCCAGTGACAGATCATTGATTACCTATTAAACTACTATGCAATAAAGGCACATATAAAAAAACGCTATAATTATAGACTGCCTTTAATTTCCCAAAACGCTTTCCTGTGTGGGACAGGCGGAATGCCAACCCTCCTTTGTTAGGAGACACTGGAAAGGGCTGTGTATTGGCTGTGTGATCATTTTCTTCTTTTCATTACTGATCCCAGCGAAACTGCCAGTTTCATGTGCACTTTTTAAGGCACAAGTAGCATCTTTCATCTTTGATGTGAGTAATGGACCCCGGCTATTATTGTGCAGGCTTTGTGAAGATTTTCCTGGACTGCGTTCCATAAAAAGACACCGTTATCAACAAGCTCTATTACACGGATATAAACCGTAGCAGCTCCATCTAAAATCCGCTCTTCAAGAGAAGAGTCTGTTCTCTATTGTTCATTGTTGAAGATATATTTCGCTAAATAATTTTTTTCAATATTTATCACAATAAAAGTGACAAAGCATCACTACAGTCCCTTAGGTATTACAGAAAGATTTTTTTCAGCATCTCACTTTATGGCAGCATAGAGACTCCATCACTTCTCCCTCTAAGTACAGGTCTATAGATCTTAATATTCGTCAATGTCTATCTGTTGGCTCTATCCCAGACCCTGTACAAAATTATGACTGTAGAGTGAGCATTGTTGCAACTACTGTGTTAAAAGCATGGCTCGGGGCTGAGCAGCCGATTTTAGCAAACGTTTGGAGAGTCTAGAAGCCCAGACCAGCCTGTCAATACTCACTATTATTGCTCTTTATTTCCATAGCGCCAACATATTCCGCAGTGTGGTACAGATGTTTATTCATTCACCTCAGTCCCTGCTCCAGTGGAGCTTACAATCTAATTTATCCCAACACAGGTGCACAAACACATTATTGCCAGTTTAATTACTGATTAGCATACCTTTATTTTTTGGGGAGGAAACTGGTGCACCTGGAGGTAACCCAAGCGTACATGAGAAGAAATCCAAAGTATATGCGTAAAGTAAACGGAGTTTATGTACCTGTTGTACAGATCACTTTAGTTTCAGTTTTAGTGAATATTTTATTGACTATTTTACCAGCTTTAAACAGACCTGTTTATCCCTTCTCAAATCAGGCTACTAAATGTGTCCAGTTCAAAGCATTTTTTTTAAAACCTGCTAGATAAATATAATCTCCACACACTGCTTATTACTGAAAGAAAAAAATATATAATTTGTTAAGCTCTGCAAAATGGTAGGTTTTCCAATGGCTCATTTTCTTATTAAAAACTCTCAAATAGGACCATTCAATTAGCTGTGAGGTTCTGTAGTAGCCTTGTGCGTTGCTCCTGTGCAATAATAATGATAAAATCGCTATTTCTTGCTTGCACCGCTACAAGATGCAAACAAAAAATGAACAAAGATAATTACTTACCCATCAAATGGAAATATAATATGTGAAGCTACTAAGATACCTCGAGAGTAACTGACTTGTCCCAAAAAAGTTTTAATATCAGTAACATAACATATTTTAATTTTATAAGACCATGGCAGTAGTTTGTTAGCATCTTGGACAATTATTACTTATCTTGGTGGGATTCCTGGCACCTGTCAACCCCCCCTCCCGTCCACTTGCCACTCAAACATGACAGTGTAACATTACTTGTCTTCCCTTGAACTCCATTACCTCTTCTCAATAGTTCTTGAGCTCCTTGAGTTCTCCATTAAGGCATGAGAGTAAGAGCTAAGTATTGCTTGTTCCTGCCCACAAAACCCCATTAGTCGTGTGATCTGCCGGATTAGAACCATCAAGAGGTTGTTTAAAAATAGGATAATGACTGCCAGAAGTCCAGGTTTTTTCTTGTGGGAATATCAGTTCCAATCCAAAAAAACTGTTTCTTATTGGAAAAGTAATTATTTTACTTTAATATAATACTTTTTATCTTTATTTTTCTCTGGTGGCAACACCTTCAAGCAGTGATTTCTGGCATTAAAAGGAACGCAGGTTTGGAATTTGCCGGTTAAGGGGGATATTTTGTATAATAAGTTTTGTCCTTTACTCTACTTTTCCGAGGGAACTGTTAATTCCAGTAATTCAGCTACTTATGTTTATCTGGTGAACTGATTAATGAGGCTGCCAGGCTACTGCAAACAATGAACAATACTAATAAGACACATGTTCAAGTGGGAGCCATGTTTATTCTGTGGCTTATCTGGATTTAAAGGGACACAAAACCTAGAATACATTTGTGAATTAGAATGCGCATAAGTGGATATTCTCTATTATAACTATCATACATTAAAATAACAACATGGTAACAATATAATAACCAAGTTAAAAAAAGGAAAACAAACAATTGTAAATATTTGACATTTTTTCTTTCATTTCATCTATTATTTTAAAATAACGAAATAAATTACTTTTCAATGCGTATTAAAAATAAATCTTCAATGGGTGCAGTTTTTCTGTGCTTCGAATGCGTGGAGCTATATAAATAAATAGATGATGATGATCAAGAGGAGCCATGGATGGTCAGCGGTGTTGATGGGCAGGAAGATACAAATTACCTAGTCATGGGTCTGCCTTGGTGCCCTGCAAAGGATGATTATGATGGGGGCAGATCAGGGCCGGATTTACCACTAGGCAACCTAGGCAATTGCCTAGGGCCCAGCGGTCCCCAGAGGGCCCTCCCAGGGCCGGCGATGAGACCACCCTTTAAAAATGGGCCGCTATTTATGGGCCAGTGCTATATACTTGAGGGCAGGGGACTGTGCACACAGCTCCGGCATTCTCAATGGCTGCAGATGCAGCGATCTGTTCTGTTTGGGAGGAGGCAAGAAGTTGGTGAACCAGGACCCGGATTCCCTCTCGGCTGCCCTGTGGCCTTATATATTACATTGTGGCAGTGGCTAAGGATGAGCTGATCTACCTCTCTGTATTATTAGTTGTTGTACGGTATACAATATTTGTATTATAGCATTAAGTATTACATAATAGTGGATATCCCATATGTATGCAGGACTATTTTTTAATGAATTAACTTGCAATTTATTAGCGAATGCTCAAAACATGAACTCTGGGGGTTATATTAAGAGGACTGAAAAAGTCTGACAAACAACGAGCCATGGTGGCTCAGTGGTTGGCACTTCTGCCTCACAGCACTGGGGTCATGAGTTCAATTCCTGACCATGGCCTTATCTGTGTGGAGTTTGTATGTTCCCCCCGCGTTTGCGTGGGTTTCCTCCGGGTGCTCCGGTTTCCTCCCACACTCTAAAAACATACTAGTAGGTTAATTGGCTGCTAACAAAAATTGACCCTAGTCTCTCTCTCTGTCTGTGTGTGTGTGTGTGTGTGTGTGTGTGTGTGTGTTATTGCCCATGGTTATTTCAGTTTGTGGGTAGATTACATTCATTAAGTGACAATGACTGAGAACTTACAGTCAGCCCTCCACAACTGTCATCAGTTTCACCTTCATTCTCAGAGCGATCAACATGTCCATCATCAGCACCCTCATTACTATCAGCAAGGACAACAAGGCTAAATGCACAGTGCACGCACTCAATTTTTATTTTTGGAGCTGTCACCTGGTTTGTTGGGTCCTGTGTGTTTCTCATGAAGGTGAATGTGACGTCATTCCATATGCTGGGTCATCGAGGCTTGTTCCCTGGTGACCTTGCCTGACACACACACTTGACCATCGCCATGTTATTCAAATTTGACAAATTTTGACTTGCAGTGGAGACTGACCTTTTACATCAGGGATGGCTGTTATTTCTTGCATTGGGTACCTTAATGGTTCTTTTTATCAAGGTTGTAGACGATGTGGGGAACTCGCAGCCACCGTCTGGTATTGCATTATCGGTCTCACTATGTCTATGATAAATTATACTTTCCCTCACAGTATAATGTTCTTTTGGGGGGCAGAATGGGGGGAGCATTAGTTGTGCTTCTCAGTTGCGGACTGATGTGAGTGAGTTCTCTGTACTGCGCTGCGGAATTAGTGGCGCTATATAAATAATAGATGACTGATGTGAATGAGTTCTTTGTACAGCGCTGCGGAATTAGTGGCGCTATATAAATAGATGATGATGATAAATTATTTTACGCTTATCATGTGCCTGCTAAATAGCAGCTAAAGCTAAATGAATGTTTCGGCTACCATCACCGTTTGATACTTTGCAAGCAGTTTATGAAAATAGATTGACTAATGTCACCTCTTTTTTTGAAAAGCCAGCGGTTTGGCGTTTTTGGGGTACTTTTCTTTTCTTTATGCATGTGGTTATTCAAGAGAAAATTACTGACAGTCACTACAGTAAACCTGATACTGGAGCTGCCCAATACAATTAGGGCATCAATTATAAGGGAGGGACAGACTGCCGGTGAAAGTTCCAAGAGCAGAAAAAAATTGGGATTTTTGCACCAGTAAAAGTACTGAAAAAATATACCAGTGGACAATGGCGGAGGAGAAATGTAAGTCTATTGGACTCCAATAGATTATAAGTAACTATAGAGTTACAGGGCCTGATTCATTAAGGAACGTAAGTCCATTTAAGTGGCGTATGTTGCGTACTTTCACTCTGCACGCGAGAAATTGAGGTTTGCATAGAAGTGCGTATTTCATGTTTGCAAGTAAATGATACTCCAGGCTGCTTATGACTTGAAGAACGGGATGGGGAAGGGGAGGACTTACGCAGGCAATGTACAGTAAGGGCGTGCCAAGGCCGGGCGCACCCAGCAGCGCCCGTTTCCAGCTTTGGTCATCTCTACGGTACGTGTTTTTCAGTCGTATCATTTACACCAGCTACATGGCAGGTGTAAGGGCCGATTGCTAGTGATGACAACTAGTGTTTATATTTTCTTTGCATTACTGGTCTTCCCAAAGTCAGACTTGAACCCCTACAATCTATTTTGCACGCAGCGGCTAGATTGATTTTCCTTGCAAACCGTTCTTCCTCTGCTGAGCCACTCTGTCAGTCTCTACATTGGCTGCCTGTATTTTAACGTATCCAGTATAAAATTCTTCTACTAACATACAAGGCCATCAACAAAATTGGACCGACATACATCTCCTTACTTGTCCCAACTCGACACCTCCGTTCTGCACAAGATCTACGTCTCTCCTCCACTCTCATCACATCCTCCCATTCTCGGTTACAGGACTTTTTTTGGGCTGCACCCACTTTGTGGAATTCCCTCCCTCGCACAGTAAGACTTTCCTCTAGTCTTCAAACCTTCAAGCGTTCTCTGAAAACCCACCTCTTAGACAAGCTTATAATATTCCTCAGCCACCATCTTAATTTCCCTAGATTACCCTATTACCACCCTCTACACAGCTATAACAAGACAACAACCCTCTGACCAACATTGTCACACACACAGCCCAAAATACTTTACCTTTGCATTCTAGCTGGTCCAATGTGCAATATGATGTAGCACATGCCCTTGTGTTTTTAACTCCCATGTCCTATAGATTGTAAGCTTGCGAGCAGGGTCCTCTTACCTTTCTGTCTGTATGTACTATAGTGTATTGTCTTATTAATGTTTTTCCCAATTGTAAAGCGCTACGGAATTTGCTGTCGCTATATAAATAAATGTTGATGATGATGATGATGATTCTTTTGGGTCTTTACATTCCACAAATATATTGCTTGTATTCTGCACTGTGGACCCCTATTCCACCAGAGACGTTTCCTCAGGTCCGCTTTTAGTTGAATATGGACGTGAGTATGGCCGAAATACGTGCGTTTAAAAAACAAAACAAAACGCAAAGTACATTCCTTTTGCGCACCTTCATGAATCATACCCACGGTGTGGAGAGGGGGCGTGGCTTGTGAATGTCACCTGACTTAAAATGCCAAATTCAGCCTGGATCTCACTGCAGTAAATGAATCACTGACTGCAAACTGAATTGTAGACTGCGAGCTTCTCCATAAGTTTTATTAAGGACAATACAAAGATACAGCACACATGCCAAGGCCATCACGTCAATATTTTTCTTGGTTTCAGAAGTCTCGGAAAAATGCTGATCTTTTGTTACTGTCTTTGTACTCTCTGGAGCCTATGAGCACAAAGCTTGTCTTTAAAGTCTATTAAAAATACATTTATCCCCTCTGCATGCAGAAAAAAATTGAGCTCTCTGTTGGTATATCTCTGTATATACTTAATTTGTGGTCTTAAAACACATACAAATTAAATTTATTCCTAGCTGTCTGCAAATACAATATAATCCTTTCTCTCCAGGAGTAAACGTTTTACAGCTTGTAAGTGAAATAAAAAAAAGATTAAATATACTTTTAGTAATTTACTAACTAAACTATTCCTCCCAACATTGGAGAAGTAAGATTCAGGAGACAATAAGCCCCACCTTTGCCCCACTCAGCTACTACATTGATTCGCCCAAGCAATGTCTATTTAAATAAAACTCCTCCCAATTACAAAAATCTCCACCTCTGTTGGGGAAAGCAATCTGTATGTCTCCCAGAAAAGATGATCATTTGGCAATCAGCACATTAATGAACATATGTTGCATTATCTTGTTTTACAGTGGTATAGTTTATTATATTTCTACCTTTTTATATGTCTGCCTGAGGTTTCGTTATACACACCGTCTACTGAACAGGTATCAAATAAACATGACGTCACTGAAATGTACTTGTGGACCATGCACAAGAGAGAGAACGTTTTCCCAGGATGATGAACAGACTTGGATGACATAGGCAGGTTCCTTACTGAGAACTTAAGCCCTCTCATCCAACTTTCAGGAGTTATATGAAACATAAGTCACAGCCAGATGATAAAGAATGTTGGGGACAAGGCATAACAGTATAAATGAATTTGGAACGGGCCTAATGCGATAGCTCACCAGTATTAGTGGTGACAATTTCACTTGTGCAAGAAGTGCCCACACATTCAAGACCGTGTAAACGTGCACACTGCATGTGAGGGTGGATCATGAACGAGCCAATTGTGTACCTTTACTTGTGTATGTACGGACCCCTAGAAGTGCACCCCGTTGAGTGTTTGATGACAGACTCATTCTAAATACGAAGTTCCCCGTCACCCCTGTTTTGCATTAAGACCCGAAATAGAGGCCTGGCACTTGCTAGGCTGTCTATCTGAAGATGGGCACCCTCTTGCTGTGGGGGTAAGACTATAATCCTAGCAAGGCCTCTCACTAAAGCCCTGCCTATTAGGGGTAGACAAGTAGGGATATATTGATGGTGACAAGGAAGGGAGGATAGGCAGGAAAAAAATATTTTTGGATAGTTTACTGGTCCTTTAAACAATTATTAGCTACATTGCTTCATTGTGAATGCAGGCTATATATCGGATTAATTCGCCGGCATGAAATAAGTTATAAACGAATGCAGAATTGTTAAAATGTAACCAGCAGCCTGTTCGTTGTTGTCAGCTGCATAGGCAGCTTAAACGTGATTTGTTAGTGTATATGTTCTGAAACACGTTCGAAAAAATGAAGCAATCAGTTGTTTAACTGAGCTTAAAATAATTTAAATAAACTACATACATGTTTAAGATTTCCTCTCCATTTAAAGGTCATGCTCCCAATTAACTGCCTATCAGAACGTATAAGGCCCCTTAAGTTCATTGGCTACTTGAAGGGCTAGTCTCTGCCAGTAGTAATGCAGAAACTGCTTAGACGGCATACCTATTGTTAGTGGTCCTAATTCTCTCTGGCTGGATGAAATGGGATTAACCGAGGAATTCATAAAGAGTTTCTGTAACACTAACCATGACTCTGCTGATACTGAAGAGCAGCCTGCACAGTAATTGTGTAACGTTCACTGACTATAAGCCGTATTCACCCTCTATAACCTTGTTAATGGTTTATTATTAAATTGGATTAATTCTCGATTTTTATTTTACTACCAATTAGCACAAAATACTCTGAAACATCAAATAAAAAAACAATTATAAATATTTTTCTAAATGAATTAAAAATAATAAAAAGACAATAAATTATTGCATATGTGTTCACCCCTTTTGATAAACACCTAAATAAACTCTGGTGCAAATAGAAGTATCATAATTAATGACATGCGGTCCACCTGTGTACAATTAAAGTGTTTTAATTGTTTAAAAATAAATACACCTGCCTGTGAGAGGTTCCACAGTTGGTCACAAAGCTTCATCATGAAGAACAGAGAACGGTGGAAACAAAGCTGAGAAAAGATTACTGAAAATCACCAATGAGGGAAAGGATATAAAAAGTTTACAAAATCTTTTTATTTCTCCAGAAATCCATTATAAATGAATGAAGAGAATATGACACAACTATAAATTTGCCTACAACAGGTCATTCTCCAAAATAAAATATTCATGCTAGACATTTTTTGGGAAGCCAGCAAGAGACCAACAGCAACTCTAACTGAGTTAGAGACTTCCATGGTAGTTAGAGTCTTCCATCATCATCATCAACATTTATTTATATAGCACCAGCAAATTCCGTAGCGCTTTACAAATGGGAACAAACATTAATAAGACAATACTGGGTAATACATACAGACAGAGAGGTAAGAGGGCCCCTACTCGCAAGCTTACAATCTATAGAATGAAATTGTCCATGAAATAACATTAGCCTGGGCACATCACAAATCTACACTTTATTGGCCTAATTCATTAAGGCACACAAAATTAAAGTCAATTGCATTTTATTTTAAAACACACATAAATCGGGCGTATGCTCGTCTGTATTCAACTAAGAGCGGATGTAAAGATACGTCTCTTGTAGAATACGGGTCTAGGTGCGCTCTTGTCTAACAGACAATACAGTGCAGTATACAACCAATACATATGTGAACACACAGGAAAAAAAATCAATGTCACCTGATAATAATATATTCATTAATGACAAATTATTAAAATTAAATAAAAGTATTGATTTTTTTTCCCCATGAAATTAGGATGGAATGAATGACTCTGCATAAAATACATTGTTACAGTTGATTCTGATTGCAAACACATGTTCTATCATGTATACACAACCGTCATCACTAGTAATCTGCACTTATACCAGACCTGTAACTGGTGCAAGTGATAAGACAGAAAATCACGTACCTTTGAGATGCCCAAAGTTTGTATGGACATTGCTGTGTGCGCTCGAGCTTGGCATGTCCTTACTGTACATTGACTAAATGCATACGCCCAGTCCCCTCCCTGTTCTGTCCCCGAAATCGTAGCCTGTATTAGAGGTCCATTGCGCTCAATTATTCAATGTTGCTGCGTTCACTGGTGTATAGTCCAGTTCTGGCCATGCACAGAGAGATTTTATCAAAATATGGCATGTACGATCCTTACTGATTCAGACCCCATGCGAGGGTGGCAAAAAGAAAAACATTGTTGAAGAAATTACAGACGCAATCTTGCCTGGAGTTCGCCAGAAAATATGTAAGAGACCAACATGGGAAGTGGTGGTAGTTTCTGTGGTCAGATGTGACCGAAATGGAATTTCTGGCCTGTACCTTATGTTTGGACGGTATCTCCAGCTTCCCCGTCTTGAGTTGGCGCATGCAAGTATCCCCTAAACCCCTGACGCTGTTCTGATACCGTCTCTAATTAGAGTGGCGACTTGGAACAGAAGGGAGGGCCTTGTCCTAGCTGACAGGTAACCGCTGTGCCCTCCCGTCCCGCTTATCAGTCTTACCGTATTCCGCCGCTCTTGGTCTCATCATCATCATCATCACCATTTATTTATATAGCACCACTAATCCCGCAGGCTGTACAGAGAACTCACTCACATCAGTCCCTGCCCTATTGGAGCTTACAGTCTAAATTCCCTAACATACAGACAGACAGAGACAGAGAGAGACTAGGGTCAATTTGTTAGCAGACAATTAATCTACCAGTATGTTTTTGGAGTGTGGGAGGAAACGGGAGCACCCGGAGGAAACCCACGCAAACACGGGGAGAATATACAAATTCCACACAGATAAGGCCATGGTCAGGAATTGAACTCATGACCACAGTGCTGTAAGGCAGAAGTGCTAACCACTAAGCCACCGTGCTGCAAAACTGCTACTAACAGACACACAACTCTAATTTCAGCTAAAGGTGCTTCTACCAAGCATTAAGATAGGGATGGATGACTAATTGATGTGACCAATTATTGCTTTTCCTATTTGTAGCAAAGAAAAAAGCCTTACAATTTATTTTATTTGATGTTACAACATAACCTTTGTACTAATCAGCGCCAAGAATTCATGAATAATTCCATTTTGATTCCATGATATAATAGTAATAATAATTATTACAATATGTGACTCCGCTCTATAGCCAGTGTAACTGTACTGTGTACGTAGTACTAGAACCCCCGGAAGATACAGCTGGGCTGCAGAGAACCGTGTAGATCTGTCTGTAGTTTACCAGCTCATATACAACAGTATTAGAGACTTGCACTGAATTCCTTATAAGGCAGTTTAATTCTCATCACAATGCCGGGTATGCTGGGTGCCAATTGTCTGTGTTATGTTTTCTACTGCTCCCCTCATCATTACAGGGCCCTGGAGATCAGACAGCGCCGTGCATGATGTTTACGGCAAATGCAAGTCTATCGTTCTTTAAAGTAATGCATCCGCCATTGAGGTCAGAGGTCAGCATCAGAAGTGCACCAATAACAGGTGCTTAGGTTGAGAGGCGAGTTCAAGTCAATAGATGATATAACCTTTTGGGTCTATGGAAGGAGCAGCTGCCTCATTTTCCTGATGTCACTGGGGAGTTAAACCCCCCAGCGTGTCAAGCTATTGTCATGTTATTTTTTGATTATTTTTTTTTAATGGTGGATTTGCCCTGTAGATAAAACATATAGACGTGGATTATTCTGCACAGAAAATCTCTATACTTCTTTCCAGTAAATTAATCACGTGAGGGTAGCCATGTTGTTTGCTCAGTTGATCAACTGTAGACTTTTGGAACAGCGCCCCCTGTTGGTCAAATAACAGACGTGGTAGAATTTTTGGCTCGGTTTTCTCAATCAATAATTGTAAACAATGCAACTCTTACAAACGGGAGTCCTCCTGTTTAAATGTGAACATACTAGGAAATTTAGACAGTAAGCTCCAATGGGGCAGGGACTGATGTGAGTTCTCTGTACAGCGCTGCGGAATTAGTGGCGCTATATAAATAAATGGTAATAATAATAATACTATAGAAAGCAGTGATGAACAACAAGCGGCCCTTGGGCCAACTACGGCCCACAGCTCCTTCCTGTTTTATTGTTAGATGTGTTTGTTATAGCTTGTAACACTTATATAAAATGCTGATAATTGTTATACAGATAGGTGTCTCTTTCTTTGTTTAAATGTGTTGCTTTAACTTATTACTGAGATTAAGGGTAACGTGCGGCCCTTTGAAGGTTAGAGGGCCACCCTTGCGCCCCCCGAAGTGTATGAGGTTGCCTATCACTGATATAAAGGACGTGATATTTTTAGAATAAGCATTTTTTTTTCCATTCTTTTTTCTCAAGGATCTGTTCAGTCCAAGGGACAAGGGTAATATATTTTTTTAAAACAGACTGGCTTTGATTCTTATATGTATTCTTGAGTTTGTTCCAAGCCTGCAAAAATGACAGACAAATCAAGGTGAAAATAAGCCTTAAACCTACCATCTCCATTGCATGTCAATGCAAGTACGGCGTGGTTAGGATTAAGGGGGCAATTGCGCGAAATGTGACACTTGATCGCACCGTTTGCCTAAATCTAATGGGCACCATCTGTACACAGAAGCTGTTTCTGTGGTCGGTGGCCTATTATTTACATTTTAATAGTTTTAAAGTCGTCACATCTATGAAATCTTTTGCGCAAAATATTGCATTGTGAAGTTCCCCAGCCTGCGAAATAAATAATGCACTTTTTAAAAAACAGGAAATAATGTTTTTGAGAGCAGAATTGGTGAAGCCAGATAAAACTTCGCAGCTGTACTATTGCTGGAGAAGAACGCGCCGTGTAGTGTTGCTCAACACAAGATGAATCAGAGACGCCAAACCAGAGATTAACCTCACACTAATGGATGCTTTGTGCTCCTTGCTTGTGAAAAATGGGATTTTGCAGGATGTCCTTCTGTGTTTTGTACACAGTGATTTGTTGGATTTGTAAACTACAGTGCAAACCTTGTAAAGAAGGTATTCACAAGCTAAAAGCCGGTACGCGGTCAGTAATTCCACTTAGAGCCGGTACAGGGAAGACAGTAACAAGACTAATGGGCATTAATGCCTGTAGTTGCTCTATACAGACTAATTTATAAACACCACGGTCATTGTAATACAAATATGATGGAAAATCATCATTTCAACACAGGGGAGCTGATTTCACCTTTTTGGATGTCATTAGTGCAAGACATGACGTATTTCAGGGAAGAAGTGAGTTCCTTATTTTATTTGAAAAGTTTTAATATGTTCAGTACAATAGAGAGACTGTTTGTTTCCCCTAAATTCTTTACGTACACATATCAATAAACTACAGTCTAAGTTTATGAGCACGTAAGAATATGTAAATAAAGCAGCTTCACTGCAGGAGCACTTACTCCTGGGAGGTAATTAGCATGGAAGTCCTTTAAGTCAACGCTTTACAGATTGGATATACAGATCGAGTGCTGGTACAGAATACCACCTACAGACTGTTTCATCTTTACAGTAGAGAATATTATTTTATCTCACTCCTTATCCAACTCCTGGGGCTAGATTTACTAAGCTGCGGGTTTGGAAAAGTGGAGATGTTGCCTATAGCAACCAATCAGATTCTAGCTGTCATTTTGTAGAATGCACTAAATAAATGACAACTAGAATCTGATTGGTTGCTATGGGCAACATCTCCACTTTTCCAAACCCGCAGTTTAGTCAATCTAGCCCTAAATGTTTTCATTATTCTATATACACCATGGCTGGGGAGTATTAGAATCCTGGTGCATTTGGTGTGGCAATGAACAAGGGTGCCCCCTAGTGAGGAGTGCTATTATTATTATTATTATTATTATTATTTAATTAATAAATTCTTTTTTGCTTTTTCTTAAATACTCCCATAAGTACCCCTCAGTCATTTCACTCAAATAAAAAATAAATCTGATCTCTACGTTACCAGTTTGGCACAAATTCCCTTTGACTACCCGAGTTATCTCTCTTCAGCTGGTTTAAGAGTTTGACTCATTCCAGGCATATTTTTGTTTTCTTAAATAATCTCACTTTGTGATACAGAGCCTGCCATGTCCCCTGTGTGTAAGACAAAACAGCACTCAGGACTTGTATTGAGACATGTAATTGCTGGTAATTTGTCACTGTTTAGCTATTTAGGACTGTGACATGTCAGCAACAGAGAGATAAGATAAGCCCAGATAGCAGAGACTTAAGCAAATGCTTGTTACATTGTGTTGTAATCTCTTGTTTAGTGAAGCCACATTGTGCGGAGTGAAGCCGAGGTCCCAGACATGCTGTGAAGCCCTAGAAATTAAGCCATTGTTTGTGAGACTAGAAGTGTGTTGTTTGTGCATTGGGAGATATATGAGTTTACATGGATGCCCTGCTGTGGTTGGTTCAATTAACTAAATGACAGGGGCCCAGACTAAAACTCAGGAGCCGTGGGGGGGGGGGGGGAGGGGGGGTGGGCACTTTCAATGGGTTTCATTCACACTAACAAACACATGTTGTAAATCAGATAAATATAAACTTTATAAGTCTCCTTACCCTATTACCGTTTAATCCAACTGTCTAGTATCATTGGGATATGGGCAAGTGGTATTGAAAACAGACGCGGATATCTGAACTGGACCATTTAATGGTAAATTGTACCAGCCGCATAAAGTCTTATTGTATTTCGTCCTTTCAAAACTATGTGAAGTTTAAAAAGTAGCATTTTAAAATTGAATTCCCTTACAGGGTATTTACCACCTCTGCAATTTTTAAGTTAAAAGCTTAACTCCTACCCCTCATTAAGCAGAATTTGCAGAAGGGTAAAATACCGATGTAACACCTTTGTGGTTAGAGATCAGTTTCACCCAATCTTGACACAGGTTCAAATAATAATATTCCCCAAACCTGGGGGAGACACCAACACTTGTTCAACCTATAGAGATCTCACTCCTTAACACAGATCTCAAAATAAAGCGCTATAATGGAAAATACTGAGGAGAAAAGGGATCTAGGAGTCACTATTTCAGGTGACATAAAGGCAGGTAAGCAATGTAACAAAGCAATGAGGAAGGCAAGTCAGATGCTTGGTTGTATAGGGAGAGGAATCAGTAGCAGAAAGAAGTAATAATACCACTGTATAGGTCATTGGTACGGCCTCATCTAGAATACTGTGTTCAGTTCTGGAGGCCGTATCTCCAGAAGGATATAAATATATTACAGACTGTACAAAGAAGGACAATTAAAATTATACATGGTCCGCAGCACAAAACTTACCCAGAAAGACTAAAAGATCTTAATATATATAGTTTGGAGCAGAGAAAGGAAATGGGGACATGATAGAAACTTTCAAATATATCAAGGGTTATAACAAGGTGCAGGAGGGAAACATTCTTCAAAGGAAGAGAAGTATTAGAAGACGAGGACATGTACTGACACTGGGGGGAAGTAGGTTCAGAGGAAATTACTTCACAGAAAGGGTAGTGGATAAGTGGAATAGCCTTCCATCAGAGGTGGTAGATTCTAATACAGTAGAGCAATTTAAACATGCTTGGGATAGACATAAGGATATCCTTACAAAGAACTAAGGATCAAAGAGGGTTTGAGGTTACCACAGGATAAAAATTGGGCTGACGAAATAGGCCAAGCGGTTCTTGTATGCAGTCACATTCTATTTTTCTATAAATGTCTTGAAGCTGAGGCTTATGTTGTTTCTTCTCTCGGACTAGTGAGATGTGGGCCTGGCCGGCATTAGGAGGACAAGACCCGTAGAACAATTGACTTGATCCAAATTGCTTATCAGAAATGTCTCCCTGGCCTGGTTTTGGCTCTGGATGTGGGGTGGAACTTTATGGATAGGACACTCTTAGGGCTAGATTTACTAAGCTGCTGGGTTTGAAAAAGTGGGGATGTTGCCTATAGCAACCAATCGGATTCTAGCTGTCATTTTGTAGAATGTACTAAATAAATGACAGCTAGAATCTGATTGGTTGCTATAGGCAACATCCCCACTTTTTCAAACCCGCAGCTTAGTAAATCTAGCCCTTAGTGTTTGGCCATGAAGGTGAATTATTATTATAGGCATTGCGGCTCTCCGCTGGAACCCGTCTGCCTCAATATCTGTCAATAGCTTTTCAACCGGTCCATTCCAGATTCAACGTGGGACCTGCTAGGGATGCCTGCTGCTGCCATTAATCTTTTCCCATTTTTATAGAACCTCTAGCATCTAGGGTTCGACTTAACAACAGTGTTTCAGGTATTGAGCATGGGAATCGTAACCACAAAATAGACCTATATGGTTCTACTAACGATAACCTAGACACATCTCTACCAATCCTCATTACAGAAATAAGCACATACAGATTAATTTTAATGTATTCAGGACTGGATGCTGAGAGGCAGGCAAAGGATATGCCCATCTGCTCCAGTTCAGCATCTAAGCTGCCAGGCACATTCTGTGTGCGGCCGCACCGTTACTTGGTATGACAGTGTCATACCCAGTAGCATACTGATTGGTGCATGGCGCTGGCCAATCACCAATCAGAGTAGCGGGAGGTCTCCACACTCAGATTGGTTAGCGGTTGGAACTATCCACCAATCAGAGTTCCACAGAGTGTGTGTATAATTATATAACACTTGCAGTACGATATATATAATTAGTCTTGGGCAAAATTGACTGTAGTATGTGTTCTAGAAAATGATACTAACACTGCAAGCTCCAATGGGGCAGGGACTGTGGGTAATGAATAGTGAATAAAACTGTTTATGCAAAAGCGCCATGTTGGGGGTATACAGGCGCGGGCTGGGTGAGGGAAGCCCGGGGGGCAGACAGGCGGCCGCATCCCCTGTCAAGTGATGCGGCCGCCTGTGTGCTGACGCAGTCGCATCTGATATCATCAGATGCGGCCGCGGGGGGAAACTATGTATTTTGCATCGGGGGGCGGCCGGCCGGCCTACCCCCCGGCCCTAATAGCCGTCTGACCCAGCGGGCCGGGGGGCCATTGCCCCCCTGCCCCCCGGGCCAACCCGCCCCTGGGGGTATATAATTACAGGATAATAATAATAATAATAATATAGTGCAATAGCGTTTTAAATACCATAGAATAAACTTTACCTACATGTTTTAATGACTTTTATAACAAAAAAAACAGCTCTGTGTACAAATAAGACAAATAAGTCTAGTTTCTATTAGCAGATTTGCTAAAAATAACCAGAATTCTTCTATTGCTTTAAGTTAATGTATTGTTTTCGTACAGAAACAGCCACGCTGTCAAATACTTTGTGCACGAAAGGGAGGGAAGAACAAGAATCTATCCAGCTCTTTCCATCCTGGAGATCTCAAGAGAGCATCTTGTCTTCATTAATTTCTTGGCAAGCTGAGCGCTGCTGTGAGCCCTGACATCGCTCTACATCCCTGCGCTCAACAGACTGAGCGGTCTGCGGAGAGCTCTCCCAAACCAATTCCAGTTATGCCTTTGCTTCAAGAAGTGTCCATTTATCATTATCCCTTGAAGGTCAGTGTAAGAGAAAAGAGGTAACTGTTGTTGGCCCTAACATTCAGGGGCCAATTTAGCAAACAGTGAAGGCGATGACCGGGAATCGCTGGCGGTACCTTTCACTTATTTAAACAGGACTGTAGCAGTGCATGTACCGCCCTTGTCCTCCTATCTCTGTCGCCATCGCAGGATGGTGATAGTCGGGGGTTCAGCACCTGATAAAAATGCTTGACTACTTTTTTTTGTATTATTAATTTCTTTCTCTATTTATTAAAATTTTATTTTACATTTTTAAAGAAATATTTTTAATTGTTAACAAAAATGGAACTGGAAGCACACTGCGAATATGTGTGAAACGGCAATGCCAGGTCACATATGCCATGGGGTAGCCTGCCCTGGCCTGGCAAGCGGCAAAAGCCTTCTTACCCCATTCAGCCAATACTGGGCAGCACGGTGGCTCAGTGGTTAGCACTTCTGCCTCACAGCACTGGGGTCATGAGTTCAATTCCCGACCATGGCCTTATCTGTGTGGAGTTTGTATGTTCTCCCCGTGTTTGCGTGGGTTTCCTCCAGGTGCTCCGGTTTCCCCCCACACTCCAAAAACATACTGGTAGGTTAATTGGCTGCTATCAAAATTGACACTAGTGTCTCTCTTTGTTGTCTGCCCTATTGGAGACTGTAAGCTCCAATGGGGCAGGGACTGATGTGAGTGAGTTCTCTGTACAGCGCTGCAGAATTAGTGGTGCTATATAAATAAATGATGATGATGAATACAGAGAGATGAGCATCGCTAAACTGCCCCCGTGAAATACTCTTGTTAAATTTGCACGAAACAAGATTTTCTATCGCTACGATAAGCAGCGATAGAAGATCTCCCATATTGTCGGGTCTTATATATATAGATCCCCATAAAGGCTCGCGGCTCAGTTCCACTGCTATTCAAAGGAGGTGTCCTCTAACGTAATTGTTGTGTGTGTGCTCTATGTTTTCACATACCCTTCATTGTACTCTGTGTGTCATACCTCGCAATGCTTTGGTTAGCAGACCCCAAAACCAGTGAGACATATAGGAACCCAGGCATGGCCTTTATGTAATGTGGGCAGACAGCACAGTTTGGGGGGGGGGGGCTTGCGGCTGGGCATTATTTAAATCCTGATTTTGAAGATTCAATTAATAAAAAATCAGTGCAGGGTGCTTCTGGAACGGCCGCGAGACGCCCCACGCAGATTTTTTTTTTAACAAAGTAACGCTGATTCTTTCTCGTGCCCCATAGAGGTGCTAGCAAAAATATGCGTTACTTTTTACCATACTATTAGTAAAAAAGCACATTCGCGATGTTCTTAGGAGCATCACGGACAATTGAATCTGCCCCTAAACGTTGTCAGGAGTGCTGCTCCACCGGACTCTACAAGGGCACGGCGGTTAGAGTTAGCAGTTAGTTTGCTTGTTTTCGTCACTTAAGTGGTCAAACTGCAGATTCTAAGGCTAATGTGCTACGTGCGCCCATTTGCGTAGTGTAAGTTTAAGCTTTTTTCACACTGCGTATGCTCAGAAAGTGAATCTCCATAACTTTTTGCCACTTATGCCTGTGGAGCGACCAATCAGACTCTAGCTGTCATTTTGTAGAATGTACTAAATAAATGACAACTAGATTCTGATTGGTTGCTATAGGCAACAACTCAACCTGCAGTTTAGTAAATATACCCCGAGAGCTAGTGAACCGCTTGTAATTAAAGGTTGGCGAGTGATTCGCAGACACTTATTGAGACTTTAGTAGTCACTCGGTCATAGCTTACGAGAATAATATGTCAGCACATCTTTTAAAAAGCTCATAAGTTTACATACTATTACAGTAAATTTTTATTGTACAGTATAGTTAGAAAAATTACTATGGGAGAAAATGTACAGGCAGGCCTATATTTATAAATAAAAGTGATTTAAACATTTAATGGTTTGTGACCATTAGTTTTCTGCTTTACATCACAGTTTGGGAGTATACATCTTGCCTCTGTAAAATAGAAAATGACATTCTTCCAGGGTCTGCAATCCAACAGCTTCAGAGCACGGACCTCTTGATCTGCTTCTCCTCTTCCTCTCAACAGATAGAATAATAATGACTAAAAGATGTATAAGCAAATCCGCATGTGTGTGCCGCAGGTCCAGGAACCTTGTCTGTGGAGAGCGATCACACGGTGTACAGTCCTTCAGCAAAGGATTCTGGGAAGTCACCAGAGTATGGCTCCTTGCTTATATCAGCATAATGTGTATTCTTTTGAAGCTTGTGCCTGTTAGATAACAAACTCTCTGTTAAATGAAGACTGTGGCTGGGACTTATCTGCAGACAACCTTTGGTGATGTATGGGAAGGGTGACTTATGAACTAAAAGATGGGGTTCCTAGACCATATTCTGCCTGAAATGGTGCTCTCCTTTGCCTTATAGAGACTTAGGGCTAGATTTACTAAGCTGCGGGTTTGAAAAAGTGGGGATGTTGCCTATAGCAACCAATCAGATTCTAGTTTTCATTTATTTAGTACTTTCTACAAAATGACAGCTAGAATCTAATTGGTTGCTATAGGCAACATCCCCACTTTTTCAAACACGCAGCTTAGTAAATCTAGCCCTTAATCACAAACTCTTCTATATTTGTGCATTTTAAAAGGCAAATATTGTAATTTTTGTACATTGCCAGGCAGGGGCAGAAAAGTGCATCGCTGGGCCCGATTGTAAAATTTGGGTAGGAGCTCAGAGTCGACTCTACCAAATGCACATGCTCAGAAAAGGTCTCTCATGTAAACAGAAGGGGGGTGTCTTGGTGGAGCGGGGGCCTTTGAGGAGGGGGGGGGGGAGAACTGCCATTGCAGCCCCCTCCATCTCTGGACCATGTAGCCGCCATACCTTTTATCGTTCCCGCCCCGGTATTAGGTATACCAATAAGGTAATGATGACTGTCATACTGTAATAAAACTTGCTTCCAGGGGAACTTATTGTAGGCCCTTTTTAATAGGTGTTAGTATCGTAGGTGGATCTTGGGATTCTGACCTCTTGCCCAATCTATAATGAGGCACCTACCTTCGGCTCAGGGTACCTTTGGGCTAGCCTAGACTGTCTACATCCCTGGGTTTTGGTTGTTAAGGTGGAAAAGGGCCCTTGTTTGAGAAAAGTGGAGAGTGGAACATTAGTGTTAGTGCATCAATCACAGACACAAGACCTTGTCTAGAACATATCCACACATCAACAGCACCCGGCTCCTGCACAAGCCTGTCAGAAGCAATAACATATGACAGTACATGAATGTTGTTACCCAAGAGCTGACACTTCATACCTTGGGCATAATAACTTTCACACCATGTACTGCCCTATATAGCAGCTCTCTATCTCCTGATTGTCCACTATCAGGTCCTATGTTCTTCACTGTAAAGTCCCTTGTCCCTTACTTCGTCTGGACATAGATGTTACACACATGTTATGGGCTCATGGAACTGGGTCCCTGCTCACAGCTTAAGCTGACTTTACAGTTTCGGGCTTAGCGCCCTGTCAGTCCCGACCAGCTTACAATTGCACTCAATGGGCTAGATTTACTAAATTGCGGGTTTGAAAAAGTGGGGATGTTGCCTATAGCAACCAATCAGATTCTAGCTTTCATTTATTTAGTACCTTCTACAAAATGACAGCTAGAATCTGATTGGTTGCTATAGGCAACATCCTCACTTTTTCAAACCCCGCAGCTTAGTAAATCTAGCCCAATGTCTCAGCAGCTCTGCTTGTACCCCCCTCAGATCTCCGCCAAGTGTACCTCTTGTTTACCAGCTCTCTACACAGTATACCTTCAGTCAGCTACCAGACAAAGACAAGGCTATCTCCATGGGTTTGAACTTGACTGAAACTTGAACCTTCCCATTACCCTCTCAGTTAAGGATAGTTAGAGTACTAAAATTCAGTCCTTTGGGTATAAACAAGGGTCTATATTCACTTGCTATATATGTTCCTCACAGGAGTATATAGAATTCCTCTTAACGCAAGCTCTCTATATGATTGGCTGTGCTGCATTTCAGTCCTCCAATCCTGTCTGTCACAGACCACAGAGCTAATTCTACACAAGCCTCACCACGGGACATGCAGACACCTCACCCCTTACCTCCCCTATTATTATGCCCCTGAGGGTGATATGTAAATAGGAAATAGAGTTAAAAAATGTATACCTTAGGCTATTTAACCCAAGTAGAGTTTACTTATTGATCTAAATCAAGGAGTTGGGATTTGGGGTGGCCTTTCACAGAAATATGGAAGTGTGAGTGAGCAACCTGTGGAAAATTTTCTTAAACTGAGTTTCTGTGCTGTGTTCAAGTAAAAGCAAGAAGTCTCAGCATTCTCTTCTGGCTATCGTCTGTCAAAGCACGCTGGGACTTGTAGTTTCACACAACCTGTAGAAACACAGGTTGTCCAGGCCTACGCTAGTCAGGGCCGGATTAAGGGAATGGAGGCCCCTGGGCTAAGGGGGCCTCCATTCCCCCGTGAGAGCCCCACCCCCCGTGATCCGAGCCACCCCCCCTGTGAGCCGAACCGCCCCCAAGGCACTTACCTCCTTCTCCTGGCATTGCAGTCTGTCTCCGGCGTGCTGTACGCTCTTTACTGAGGAGATCTCGTGAGAGTGAGACTCACGAGACCTCCTCAGTAAGGAGACTACAGCGTGCCGGGGAAGGACCGCAATTAAAGTGCTCAGCACTTTCAAGGGCCCCCTGGATGCCCGAGGCCCCTGGGCTGTAGCCCAGTTCGCCATAGGGTTAATCCGGCCCTGATGCTAGTATGTGAATATTGATAACCAAGCTGTGGGAACAGAGGGCTCTCAAGAAGATCACTGATGGTTTGTATTTTATATTTACATTTTTGGCTGTTTATTCTTTTTTTTTATTTCCCAAATTTGCACATGAATGTAGCAATATTCTTGGCCCCAGAGCTCACACACCTACTGTGCGATTTTTAGTTTTGTCTCAAGAATCTGGCTTACCCGAGTCAAGTCATTCAGTAATTGATCAGCGCTCTGTCTTCTGATTCACTTTGTCACTTCTGAAGCCGGTAATGAAGGGGTTAAGTGCACTAAGGACATAATTGCTTTTTCTTTGTGTGTGTCACAGTCGAAATTGCATCAATCTGTTTGTGATATTGGGGGCTCCGTCCATCTAAGCACACGGCGCTATTACTTTTGGGGAAAAAGAAAACCATTACTGTAATCTTATTTAATCCCGGGGTTTTAGGGATTGTACATAATTGGGGGCCTAGGAAGGAAATGTTGGCTCCGCGCTGACTGACACTGTTCTTGGATTCTCAGCCTGTAAACTAACAAGGAAATAGAACAGCAATGTACACTGTCCGCTCAATGAAACAACTCGTTTTTTTTTGTTTTCATTTTGTTTCATGACTGCGCACGATGGTGGCTTAGTGGTTAGCAGTTCTGCCTCACAGCACTGGGGTCATGAGTTTGATTCCTGACCATGGCCTTATCTATGTGGAGTTTGTATGTTCTCCCCGTATTTGCGTGGGTTTCCTCCGGGTGCTCCGGTTTCCTCCCACACCCCAAAAACATACAAGTAGGTTAATTGGCTGTTATTATATTGCCCTTAGTCTCTCTCAGACTGTGTGTATGTTAAGGATTTTAGATTATAAGCTCCAATGGGGCAGGGACTGATGTGAATGAGTTCTCTGTACAACGCTGCGGAATTAGTGGCGCTATATAAATAAATAGATGATGATGATGACTGTTACATTTTGGACTGTAGTAATTATGCAGACCAGGGAGCCACTGTATTACCATTTATACAGAAACCTCTACTAATGGAAATGTTTTTCACATATTATATAGGTAGATTCACTGGTGGAATCGTGGTTCTGTACAGTGGTGTGTCATACCGACACTTCTCCTACTGCCTTCATTGTAAAACAATCAGATTCCAGTCACTTACATTTCCATTACATTTTTCATTCCGCCACTTCAAACTTCCACTTCGACCACTGGGTTCCAGTAGTGTGTACCAGTGCAAATCTGGGTACACACTACAGGTTTTTCACTCGATTATCGGGCCAACCACACGATAAACGACGGTTCGGCCCGATATCGCATTAGTGTGTATTTGATTTTTTAATCGGACTAAAAATCTCGTTCAACGATGGTACAATGACATTCCATCGTTGCACTCATGACTGGGAGCTTCCATAGATCTCTATGGGGTGCGCAGATTCACAATCTTTTCAGCCGATGGTTATGACAGATGAAGAGCACAGATATGAAGGCAAATCTTGTAAAACATCAATAGTATGGTCACAGGAATCAGCATGCTGACCGGGACTTTCAATCGTTAACAAAATCGCATTGGTAAAAATTGTCTGTAGTGTGTACCCAAACTACACACACCGTGGAGACAGCCGTTTTGTAAGCCGAATTGAACACCATTGAGGCAAAGTGCTGTTGAACTAGAAATTAGGTACGTTACGGAGGAATGAGACACAACCTGTCATTGAACAGAATTCAATTCAAATGGGACATTCAAAAAAGGATCATTAGTCCCTTTTATGTTGGCAAGTCCTGTTCACACTGCCCCGCAGGGCCAATCAGGGTAAATACTCGGCAGAGTATCCATACAGCTTGTACCATTGTGTTCCGTCTATACTGCGTGAATCGCCCCTTTCAATTATCATAGGGATCAGTGATCTCTCTTCAGTATCCTCTACATTCTGTTCCATTCTTCAGCAGCTGAACGTAGCACATCTCAAGTGGAGGAATAATGCGCACGCACCCTAAGGAGGCATTTAGTCTAACCATTTGCAAATCATTAGTCAGAAGAAGTAATGTTTACATTGTACTAAAACGAGCTACAAGTCAGGTTCTGGGAAAAAAAAAAAGTTTATCATTTATGTTACACTGACAAACAAATCTACTTGCACCCCAGTTGTTTAAATTGCGGTGGTGTTAATCACTATTCCAACAAATTGACTGGTCTAGGGAATCACAGATGACCGTGTTTCCCAGAACAACTGTATAAATAAAACAACGAGGCAAGTTATGGGTTAAAAAGTGTTTAAACTCCTGCACTAGCAGCAACGACCCCCACCAGGCCTGTTTGAGAAATTCATCCAGTTTCTATGTTAACTCTCTAGAGAGCTGATTCATCAAGTATTTAAAAAAAACTTCTTTAAGAAGGAAAGTGAGGCTCTGTAGCACAACTTAGTAACCGGAGAGTTGGTTTTTTCCTCATTAGGAAAGTTTTTTGGCATTTTACAAAAAAGCAAAACAATTCTCTCCCCCCCCCTACGTAGTCGCCTTTGAAAAACAAAAGATGACACGAATCGGAAAAGCGTAAAAACTAGATCAGACAGTGTTCCCTGTCTAATTACACATCACGTGTGTCACTTAAGTTGTCTTTCTAATCTCGCAACACAAAAAGCACTTTATCCTACTTGTGTTAGTCACAAATTGTTGTACATTTCAGCTGAATTAAAAGGAATAAGTCTATAACCCTTCCGTGCCCAAGGGGCCGGTATGGCGTTGCTTCAATCCTGGATAGATTAAATGATTCTTCCCTCCAGCACCTTGGAGGTTAATCGCTTTCATTCATTAGGAAAACTTTTATCTCCATAGGAGTCTAAGGAGCTCCAAATGACTTACTGTGCTACTGAAAGTTGTTAATCATACGACCAATTATTAACAGATCAGAGGTAGTGTTGCTCTAATCCTCTCTTTCTCTCATCTCTTTTTGAAGTGATAGATTACGTTAGTACTCCAAACATCCTCAATTATCTGCCGAACAGCCTTTCTATAGAAACCCATCCAGACAGACAAGTTGACAACAGCATCTTCTGAAATGTGAAAGATTCACTCGCTCACAAATTATCATTTATTTATTTTTTGGTCACATTCTTTCACGGTACCAATTTTCTGAGAAAGCAGTGAAGTGATTTAATTCAAAGTGAATCTGTCACTATACGTTAACACTTTCTGCTTGCGAGGCACATCAAACACAACCTATGCATCATGCTAGCCGTTTATTACCAAGAAATTCCTACATTTGTCATCTGTCTCCTTCCTTGTACGCGGGTGTCCTGCCGCCTTACCTCTACGTCTGAGCTGCGTTCTGTTTAACTGCTGTTGAACGTAAAAGATTGCAGCTCAAACGGGTCTTTAAAAAGGGATTTTTGATCCCTATGAGGATTCAAAGGCTAACTATAGGACCACTAATGGCAATTTAGGGTCAGTGGTTGACAGAGCATAGATACATCTTGGATGTGGCTGTTACGAGGCCTAAAGGAGGCACTGCAATGCAGAGGTGGGCCTAGATGTAATTTTTTTGGGGGATGGCGATTTTGAATAGCCCTGCCCTCCTTCATTCTGATTGGCTGGCACCAGAAAACCCCGCCCACCACCCGAGATTGGCCCTGCCCCCTCCACACGTTTTGATTGGCATCTTGGACGCAAACTTAAAGGACCTGTGCTGCTAGGGGGCAATTGCCCTGGCCGCCCCCCCTGGATCCGCCACTATGGCAATGCCCCCCACTTTTTGTGTCCCCCCCGCTGCCTCCTGAGGTTTATTGTACATGCACCAGACCTGCACATGCTCATGTTAAATAAGTGAGAGCAACATTGCCGGGCCCTTACAATGTTTTACCATGGGCCCTTGGATGATATAGCGGCACCGTTGGGCACTTACCCAAACTTTACTTTGGGGTTGGCTCCTCCGATCCTGCATTTTACCCCATTTTTTTTTACATCTATATTCCCTTGATCATTCCCCTAAAACACTGGTATTCTTGCACGCTGACCTTTACTAAAACAAGTCCTCCTTTCTGTCAATGAAAATGTTATCAAAGCACCTTGGTAGCTCTTTAAAACTTTCAATGACTACAGAAAAAATAAGCAATTTTAAATAATATGTTTGAATGCCAGGAATAATGCGGATCCTTTAGAATGTAAGCCCTCATAGGCAGGGTCCTCTCTGTCTATTGTTTTACGTGTGTCTTCTGTCTGACTACCTTGTATGTCCTGTCATGTCTCTTACTGCACTCTGTAAATCCCCATAGCATTACTCACACTCATCTGTGCTACTTATATGTATAACCACATCTATTTGTTACTTGCCTCTGTATCCGGCGCTACGAAATCTGTGGCGCCTTATAAATAAATAAATAAATAATACTAATTGTTTAAATATCTCACTTTATTACCTAATAGATATTAATGGTTATGCCTTGTGGCTGAAAAGTAACATGTAATCTTATCAGCATCTCACGGGAACTAAATTAGCAGAGAGCAGCAACATTGTTTCAATAAAGTAACAAAACTAACAGCACTGTCTACCACAAAGGGAAGGAAGGGAGATGTACCAGCTCAGACTGGTGTTTCTTCAAACCCAATTGATTCCGGTTATCAGAATTTTTAAACGCAAAAGTACGTAGATGCTAAAAGCCCTAAATGTCCCTGCATGGTCCTGGGGGTAAATGTATCAAGCTGCGAGTTACCGGCAAGTTTGAAAAGTGGAGATGTTGCCTATAGCAACCACTCAGATTCCAGCTGTTATTTTGTAGAATGTACTAAATAAATGACAGCTAGAATCTCATTGGTTGCTATAGGCAACATCTCCACTTTCAAAACTGCAGGAAACTCGCAGCTTGATACATTTACCTCCTGATTTCAAAAGGGGCTTGACCAGTTAGAAAAGGAGCATGGTCCAGATGAAATGGGCATGGTCCTGATTTTCCAAACTGGAATATTGGAATGTGTACAAGTAGATATGCTAAAAAAAAACAAAAAACAATTTACTATATCACAAGGTCTTTAGCCTTGAAAAATTGATTTTCCAAAAGAATTGCATGCAAATCTTGTTCAGTCGAAAGTATGAATAAAAAGCAGAATTCTTTTTTTACGCAACAACTGATTTAAGTGTATTAGATCACATCCTAAAGGATAAATGGTTATTGGATGGATACATACATCCTTTTTCCAGGAGATGCCTCTATGAATGTGACAATGTTTGTTAACACAAACTAAGCATTCTTTCTAATTGTTTAAAATGAAAGTTGGCCCCTGCCACTGAAGGAATAAACTTTCTTACTAGCTAATTACAGAATTACACAACAACTTCCTGTTATCCGAACTGGGGATTAGTGTAACACAGAATTACTACAAATGCTGGTATGATAAGAATGGCCGTCTACAAATGCTGTGTTGTGATGTAATGCAGCTATTATGCCCATTGATAGTTGATACAGGTAAGAATATCTTCTTGCACAGGGGTGCACGGCCTTTTTTGGTCCGAGAGCTGCTCTTGGATATATCACCCACTTGACGGGGTCACAGTACGACTTAACTTGCTTAAACATGTAAACTATGTAGAATTTACTACAGCATAAGTGGAAACTCTCTGCAGTTAGGCCATGCCTCATTTATGCCATGTCTCTCAACATTGGTAAAAAGTCAACATGTGCACCAGAGGGGGTGTGGCCACCCAATGTTGTGGGTGTGGTCATGAGCGAGCCACGCCCCTCCTATGTTACACATTTGGCCTCCTTCACCTTTGTAGTAATATATTCCCCCCTCCCCTGTAACACATTCAACACTGTAGCAACACATTCCCATACCTCCAAACTGTCCCGATCTTTGTCCTAACTTGCTGGGAATGTTGGGAGATATATCCTGCATGGCAGAGAGATAGTGAACGGCTGCCGGAAGCAATGGATAGGTGTCTTAAGAGGAGGGGTGTTGGGGATGGTCGAGCCCCAACATGACATGGCCAAGCGCGGCTGTGTCCTGATTTAGAAAGCTTAGATGTTGAGAGGTACGAGTTTCCCTGCTCAATTCTTACCTGTTCTCCTGAGGCTGGGAACACACTGGAGCGGTTTCATCTAATAATCGGGCAAATCAGCCAACATACGACCGTTCGGTCAGATATCGTGTGAGTGTGTATAGTGACACAATGATCTAAAGTCGTCCCTAAGTGCCGATCATCGTTTCATTTGGTTGGTCAGACTGTTTAATATTTTCCGACCAATCATCGACCGATCAAGTAGTGTGTATGCACTCATGCTCATAATCTCCATGAATGAATATTGTGCTGTCGTTCTCTGAAGACTAGAGGACCAGATGAAGAGCACAGATCTGAAGGTAAATCGTGTCAGTGTGTACGTATGAATTGCCAGACTGATTGGACCTTCAGTCGTAGGTACAATTGTTTGAGATAACTCGTCGGTCAGAAAATTCTTCGGTGTGTACCCAGCCTGAGTCTCTCTCGTGAGACTAAACTCCGCCGTAATAAAAGAACAATCTGGCAGCGAATCAGAGTCCTTGTCAGACCAAACTCGCTGACGGATGCTGGTCTTACCGCGGGGGTGGTCTGCCACAGGCACAGCGAAAGTGGCGGCGACTGTGGGGGCCAAACATTTTGCAACCTGTGTTGGGAAGAGCTGTGTGTATCTGAGTGTTTCTTGATGAATGTGAGCTAAGCACAGGCATTTCCCTCTGGTCGTGACCACATTGTGGGTGGGTATACAGCCTCTTTCCCTTTGCAAAATAACCTGTTTGTAGGTGGCAGAAATTTTAATTAATTAAGGGTATGGTGCAAAACCCGCACTACGCAGGTCTTTAAAGTCTTGTGTTTAATTTTGCTGGCCACAATCCCACAAATATTTGCGCAAAGAATATGTATGGCGTCACCTCACGAGAGGATATTTATATGCGTCCGGTCGTCAAATAAGGACATTTGTGCAAAATTATATGCATTACTCACCCACATATTTTACTGCTCGTAAACTAATTTTTATTCCAAAGATTTTTCATATAACAGGAGAACTGACTTGTCATCATTTCCTACAGCAGGGACATAACACAAAGCAGATAGCGGCGCTCACATGGAGTGTTGCAATAGAGAAAGGAGCCGTCTAAGAATTGACAATGCCCTCGGCTATATTTAAAAATATATGTGATTATACTTAAAGTTTACAAGAGATTTCCTTCCTATGGGCTTGTTCACACTTGCACAGTTTATATCTCGTTTTAATATATTTTGAGCTCATCATAACCAGATGAAAGCTACGGTAGATATAGAAAAATAAGTCACTTTCCCCACATCTGCATTGCAGCGCGGGTCCTGTGCGTTCAGGTTCATTACACACAGCATGCTGCATTTTTTTCATATGATCGGCTTGGTTTTTGCATTAAGGTGATATACTCTAGCTGCCATCTGTCCACATGAAAGACCGAACTGAGAGCATCTAAACCATATGTAAAAAGTGGTTTTGATAGTGTTAAAACACAACTGGAGGTAAATGTTTTAAGGAACGATATTTGCAAATTGCTGATATTCAGTGCCTTTGATAGCTAAATTTAAGACGGCAATGTGTTTAAAGGCAAATCTTGCCTTTAAACACATTACCGTTTTAAATTTAGCCGTCAAAGTTGCCGAATATCAGTGATTTGCAAAAAAATAGTTCCTTAATACATTTACCCCCTGGACTACAGTGCCAATTTCTGTACCCTAAAGTGGTGTGGTTCGTCAGCAAATCAGGGTGGTCTAATTTTAAATGGGCGGGGGCTGAACAGGTTGGAGGTGTGGTCTGTCAGGGCACAGTAGAGGGTGTGGTCTAATTTGTCCAATCCAGGAATGTTGTCAGGTATACTAACATGTGTTCATTGACTTCACATTATAGAAGCTTCCTTTTTGTGTGTTGTTGCTAGGCACCTTCATTGTTTGCTCATGTACTGACCCAGATTGTCCATTACACTCTACTAGGGACTCCAGCTACCTCCTTAGTGACTGCTGCTGAAGGCCGTTACCTGCATGTCCCACACAGCTAAGACCAAAGCTCCTTGGTGGGCCCTGGTGAACCCCGGGGGCGTGTTAGACACTGCGCCTCCTTGCCCAGTAGTGTCAACTACTAGCAGGTAATGCGTTCATTTCTCCCAGTGGTTCATGAAAGAATTCTCTGCCCAAACAACATGGACCTTGTGGATTTCAGCGTCTAGCAATTCCCGATCAGCAAGAATCGAACCAGGCTCAGCTCCTTCAATGTCCACAAGGGTTGATTCCTATAGTACAGGTACCTCCTTCGTCTGCACCGGCTGTGGTAGTTCCATCATCCTCCGATTTAAGCATACCTACCCCAGAAAAATTTGATGGAGACCCAAAAATACCAAACTTCCATGCGGGGATCCCTGGTGAACAACAGGGGTGTTTCTGTGCCTCGTTGCCTTGTTTCTTTAGACCGGTGCTCTGCAACCTTTTCTCAACCTTGGCACACCTAAGCCTTTCCCAGAATTCCCTAGCACACAGTACATTCTAATTAACTGGACACCAGATTATTTGTGCAGTATTAAGTAATAGGCATGGTTCCCAAAAACAATAATATTCTATGTTGATTATTTTAACAGTGGCTAAATGATGATGATGATCTTCACGGGTTATTTCAGGCTGAGCCCTGTTTACTTGAACTCTGATAAGTACACCAGTTTCATTGCACAATATAAAATGTTCTATAGGAAGTGACTGCAGATGTCCCTGTTCCGAAGAGCTAGCACTTTAAGCCCAGGGACAGAGAGAGCTGCTGCTTGTCGACGTTGTTGTGCTGTCGGTTTAGAGTTAAGGTGGGAGAGAAAGGAAGAGACTGCTTGAGGGAAGAGACGGCAGAGATCAGTGGTTAAAAGAGTGAAAGTTTTATGAACATAAGCTCACCAAAAAGGGATAACCATAGCAAGTAATGGGAAAGGGGCAGTGCTAGCTCCATACCCAGGGAAAGGATAAGTAGCGAAGCGGGCAGAACTTCTGGGTATAGTGGGAGAGGAAGTTAGGAAAGCATCATACGTGGGAGAGAGGCTCTTCTGCTTTTTCTTCTGTTGAAAACATTGCGCCGCGGCACACTTAGCAACATCTCGTGGCACACCGGTTGCAGAGTACTGCTCTAGACAGTACAGTCTTCGGCCACGGCGGTATCTAGAGCTCATATCCCCAATTCTCCACTCATCCCCGGGTTATCTCTCTCTATGCTTCTTTACAGAACTCAGACAAGTATAAGCGGCATCTCGGTAGCTGATACAGCAGTTGGGTCCACTTGGCATCACTCAACAGGGTTCAGGTCGAAGGATACAAGAATACACTGGAATGACTCAAAACTTAGCCATTGACTCCAGCTCACTCTCTTCCCCTGGGCTCGGGGTGGTGGTAATGGGAAAATTAATTCCAAAATAGTTTTACATTTTCATTGCTATATACAAAACAGGAGCAGCGAGCGAATCAATATTTTTGAAGAAATTTTGCTAAACAGTCAGCTTTTCTCTGACCCCCCCTATTGCATTCGGGCCATGTGTGTTTTACATTTACTTAGTCACTCATCTTTGCTCTCTCTGCTACATGACTTTTCGACTTGATGTAACCAAAATAACAGCTACCGATCTTCGCCCTCACCGTCACCGCTTTCAGAAGGAGGTCACACATTAAACTAATTTGCTCACACTCGGAATTTTGGATGATAGAATCCTGGCATCAATACTCCATTACAACCCTGCAACCGTCAAATCCTAAATCGATCCTTCTGTCAGTGAAACACGTAGACTGAACTACTGCACGTGAGACGTAATGGGAAACAGCCAGCGGACATTAATCAAGAGAAGTCTAAACTTCATGCAATGTCTGCCTCTTTTTTACAAGAATTGTTGTTTTATTCCTGTACCCTGTGGCATGATCTAAACAATGTAAACAACAAGGAAACAATCTACTGCTCCGTACACCAGTGCTGGGGAGAGCGGAAAGCAATAGGAAACAGATTTTGTTAAGTGGCTTGTATAATAAAACTTGTTTCAGACATATAACTGACCTAGTCCTAGGATCTGAGAAGCTTATCTCTTCACATAAAATCTATTGTTGAAATGTACTATTAGACTACTGGCTCTGTGCCTGTGACACAGCTGGGTTTAAGTAAAAAGAAAGTGCTGAGATATGTGATAACCTATAGCAACCAATCAGATGTTTGCTTTCATTTTGTGAACTGCAGCGGTAAAAAGACAGCTAGAATTTGATTGGTGGATATGGGGTACAGCACATTAATGCACATTGCATCGTTTTATTTTTATTTATTTTTTGACACCCAGTGGTCTAGAGGTTTATTAGTACAACTGACAGGATTAGTTGTGTAAATCTGCTCGTACATGGACAGATCCAGTAGCTTGGCCTGAGCGGCAACTGTACGGCGCCAATGAGCCACAATTATTGCGGCCAGAAGAGGATAGCACGCTGTCAGATGGTGGTCATGATTCTACCCCATTTGGTGCTTCACTGAGCATATGCTGGTCCCACACATGCACAGAAGAGGTCATGCTCTGCTCTCAGGTGTTGGGTGGGTGGAGGCGTCGTAGAGCCCTCCCCTAAATTTCACTGAAGGTTCTAGGTTCCACTCACTACTTGTCCTGGCCTGACACCAGGGAGATAGATTGTCTCAGGAGTCCTGGAAATCACCCACTATTTCGAGTAGAGACGTTTTGGATCTGGAATAACTTCGTGTTTTGGTTTTGGCAAAACCGCCCTCGTGTGTTTTGGTTTTGGATCCCTATTTTTGTCTAAAATCCCTATTTTTTTTTCTCTAAAATCACATCATTTGGCTCTTTTTTTGTTACTACATTATTATTAACCTCAATAACATTAATTTCCAGTCATTTCCAGTCAATTTTTGTCAAGTAACAAGAACACTGCTGCCCCTCCTGTTTCTGTGTGAGCCATGGCATTGAGCAATGTCACTGGAGACTGGAGAGTGACAAGAACACTGCTACCCCTCCTGATCCTGTGTGAGCCATGGCACTGAGCAATGTCACTGGAGACTGGAGAGTGACAAGAACACTGCTACCCCTGTTTCTGTGTGAGCAATGGCACTGAGCAATGTCACTGGAGAGAGACAAGAACACTGCTACCCCTCCTTTTTCTGTGTGAGCAATGGCACTGAGCAATGTCACTGGAGACTGGAGAGTGACAAGAACACTGCTACCCCTCCTGTTTCTGTCTGAGCAATGTCACTGGAGACTGGAGAGTGACAAGAACACTGCTACCCCTGTTTCTGTGTGAGCAATGGCACTCAGCAATGTCACTGGAGACTGGAGAGTGACAAGAACACTGCTACCCCTGTTTCTGTGTGAGCAATGGCGCTGGATCTCCTGGGGAGGGAGGTACTTATGGAATCCAAAACCCGCGAGATGCGACAATGCAACAATGATGATTTGCCTCGATTCAGATCCGAGGACGCGCGAAAGTACAGAGCCAGCTCGCGAGCATAGTCGGATCCCCTAAGCTCGGGTGGGCTCAGTTTTCAGAAAATTGAGATCAAGCATCTCTAATTTTGAGAGTCTTCAGAACAGTCCAGCAAAGTTGGCTAGTATGATGTATTGTGGTAATCTATTATATTAACTCAACCCCTCTCAACCAACTTCATCTCCCATCATATTTTCATAATGAAGCTGCTGGTTTGGACCCAAGCCAGCAGTGTCATAATGATTGACACTGCAGACTTTGCTAAATACTCAGAGCATAGCTTCTGGGAGTTAGTGACAGTACTGAGCTTCCTCTCATGCGTGAGAGTTCAGGATCCATGTACGCAAGTCCCTAGGGCAAGAGAAAGGGGGATTAAAACCAGGAGGGCTGGACAAAAATTGGAGTGAGGTCGACTTTTGGTACTTTTGGGTCCAACTCCATTTTGCATGATAGTATGTATTTTTGTGTGAATGAAATACATAGCATCCGTATTGAACCCTGGGATCATAATTAGACTGTCTCCAGGCATGTTGCTGAAACTGGAGGCAGCGTGGTTCCATAGGAAATGTCGTGGTGACCGGCCACCACCATAGCCCTGGCGATTCTGGTCCAATATAGTAAGGGTTAGTGTACTGCCTTGCCGTGCCAGTCTCTGAAGATATGATAATGCTCCGATTTAGGCTTTCAGTTCTGCCAATGTGGTTGAAAAAAAATCAATAAAAGAGATAATAAAAATAATATTTATTAAAAAAAAAAGTTAAAACCTTCATTAAAAATGCTTATTTCATCCTAATATGGCTATAAAAGAACAGGTATTGCTGTACACATACCGCAGCGATATTACCCGTTGCCTTGTCATAGAACGGTGGTTTCTAACAGAACGCAGTTAGACATTTGGTGGTCAGGAAATAGTTAAACGCATGCAAAACAATTCTAGATAAAAAAAAAAAGGTTTGATTATATTTGTGTGTCAGTTTCTCCTGGTCTTCTGTAAGCAAAAAGTCTTAAATAAAAACAGTTTACTTAAATAAACATAGAACCTTCCCATACTGTGCCAGGATTCATTGCTTTTGGAAATATTTTCTTCCTATAAAAATATACTGAACCCAGCAAATATTGAAGCCTCCTGTAACGTAAACAGTCTCACAGGAATGATATTATAAAGATAAAAGCTGGACGCATGTGTCTTTTTTCTTGTTAATCATTTATGGAAAATGGTTTGTAGCTTGACAAGAAACTGTGAGATCCCCCGATAGAAGAATTTGGAGTATTCCGTGAGTTATCGGAGTATTCTATATCTTTAAGTTGTAAGGATTGTTCCAGCTCTGATATTAATGCAACCAGACACTGAAGGAGCTGGGTCAGTTACAGGTTATTCTGCCCTGGGGGGGTAACGCATGTGCGGGTTTGGATACAATGATTAACTCCTGAATATGTATGAGTTTCTCTTAGATAATGTGAAAAACTTTCAGAAATGTTTCTGAGCCGCAGTTATAATTCCCAGCAGAAGTGTCAAGTTCAGAATATCAAATTCTTTGTGTGTTCCATGAATGCAGCCAAGACCGGGGACGCCATCAGGCAAACCTAGGCTGTTGCCTAGGGTGCCAGAATTAATGGTGACTTAAAAGGAGACACTATGGGTCATATATGACTGAGCAGTAGAGCACAAATATGTAGTTACGATTGTGTGTTTGGATTTGCACAGTGCTCTTACTCCCACGAAATGCGTTATTGCGCAGCAGCTGTCGAGGCATTGATGATGAGGCGAAACGCGTCATCATCCAACCCCCACTACACCGACCCTCTGGGATCTCCTGGAGGGAGGACCAAAACGTAGTCAAGTATGTGCTTACTTGGTCACACCACAGCAAGCAACGCATTTCGCTGATTTACTCCAAGGATTGATTATTGATTCCAAGGATTATTATTGTTGTCGGTTTTCCGAATTCAATAAAGAGTTATAAAGAAAGTAGCTGATAACACCACTTGTGTTTGGCCTGCAAAAGTTCTGCAAAAGCGTGCAAGTGAGGAACGCCTGTCCCGCATCACTCCTGTCATATAAAAAATTCCCTCCCTCATGCTCTTAAGAGATTGCTATTATTATAAAATTGTGTCCCCGTACCGGTCACCATGTGTAATAGTAGAAGAGAGAGGGCCCTTTCTGACAATGAAGGTATGATGGATATGCCATTGCCGATTCCAAAGTGCTGTCCTGCTCCAATGTCTGTTATCCCCATAGTAGCCAACATTTTAAAATCACCATGTGATCAATAAGGATTTCCCTCCGATTGGCAGGATGGGGCCATTGGTTGTGACAGCTAAATCAGCCATCTCATTCAAGACGTTAGTATTAGATCCATGCTGACGTAGATTGGTCATATATAATCCAAAAATGTAATTAAAAAAAGTGCATTTAAATATAGTCAATGGTAGAATAAAAAAGAAAAACAGTAGGGAGGGCTATATCTGCCGTGTATTTTGCCCTAGGGGCTAACTCCACCAACTACCGTCTACTCCGCCGGACCGTGCTACTCAATAAGGCGGAGAGGTCATATCCCGCAATGTTTCAGTAACTAGCCCCTCGTCAACACTCTTCACGCATTGAATTTAAAACACGTTGAGATAGATGTGAACAGGCAGATAACCATAGGGATCAATGGTCCCTAATATTCCTAGTGCCATGTGTGCTATATGCATGTGGTGATTGCACAGATAATTATGGTTGGCAACCTATCCACGCCCATATTATGCTTTTTTTTTTCCATGTTGTAACACATGTTTAAACAAGTGTAGCCGTGTGCTGTACCACCTGTGCCTGGACCACCAAATGGTACCTTGTTTGTTAATGACAAACTTCTGTCAACAGAATTTATTTTTAGCTATGGCATCACAAAGACAGCAGATACTAGTTACGCCGCTTTGACCTTTTTGCCCAAATGTATCCAATGAGCAGGCTCCGCCCCCTTGCAATGACATCACACATTTGTACAGGGTTATGTACGGCAGATTCAGGGTGAATGGAGCAGATCATTTATACATCTTGTTTAAAGCAGTTTATGGTACTGAAATGTGACAGCTGAATGCAGCCAGAAACAAGTCAGAATAATGGAACTAAGCCTCTACATTTTTGCATGTTGGAGGTAGGTATTTTCATTTGCCTTTAAAGCCAGAAGAGACATTATTGTAAACCTGATTTAGGACAGTCTGCTACTGCCTGATCTTATCTCTACACATTAGAGCTGGAATCTGTTCATTCATACCCAGAGCACGGAAAAATGACTGAGGCTGAAAAATGGGGCTAAATATTTTGCAAACGCCGATGGAAACTGTAGACGAACTGTATTAACTAATTCTATGTTTGGGGACTCACAAATCATTCCAGGTCAGCCGCATTTGTGCTTATTCCTACAAAAAAATCAGCTTAAAAAAATTATTTCCTAAAAGCAATTTCCCAAAAGAAAATGAAAATAGTCCTTTACAGAGGAGACATCTTAACACGTCTCTGTAAGAATGAATGTAAAGTAGTTGAATGAATGTAATGACATTTGCAGGGGTGATGTTCCATGTCGCGTTGTCTGAATAGCGATATTGTTGTACAGTTTAACGCTGTTCCGTCCGGTGAATGCAACGGGGACATGTATAATTTTTAATTGCACATTTCCATTGAATGCTCTCAGCAGTGCTCTGGTGTTCTGTAGTTGGCTTGTAGACAGGAAGTCTGATGTACATTGGAAAAAACATTCCCCTGTGAACCAACCTTTATCTTGAATATCATAAGTTCTGCTAACTGTTCCCTCTAAGCAGCGACCGCTGGAAATTCCAAAAGTTAAAAAGGGTGGCACTGAACGGCAGATTCCTTTGAGGTAGAATTCCTCTTGGTTTTAAAAGGACCACTTGTCATTAAGATTTGCGCATCTCACTCCCCTTATATAACTTACTCAACTTTGGCCGCTTTCTCTTTCCAGGAGCGCTGGTTTGGAAATGTGTCCATTGAAATTGTTCCTGGAAATGTCCCTATTTTGAAATTCTGGACAACTGCCCAGTACAATTATAACTGAGGCCCAGAGAAATGGCCGTACGGATCAAACAGGGGTGGAACGCTCCCCTAAATTTGCTGTTACAGCCTCCCGCGCAGTGACTATCCCAAGCAAGCACTGGACCACTCCCCCATAATCAAGAGCTCTGCTCTTCTGAGAGTAGACATTGGAAGGGTGACTAAGAATTTGTGGGCACCTCTTAGATTCGGGCCTCTGCAGTTAGGGTAGTTCTGCCACTGGCCCCTGGGGCTCCAATGAATGGTGCCCATGGTATGTTGATTTTTTCACATTACAAGAGTTAATCTTTAATATGTTAATAATGATTGAAAATGAGTACAATATATCCAAATTTAGAAAACTAAATGATGGTAATTGCACAAGACTCAGGTGAGTCAGTACATTATATCAGGGGCAAACGCACGATTTGCCGAGGGGGGTTTCCACACCACGCTGCCAGTGGGCATGACCAGCATGCATGGGGGCATGGCTATAATATTAGACAGTGCTTGGTTGCTCTCCAACTCTCCCTATCCCCATAATATACATGGGCAATGCTGCGTGCACTACTGTTAGTTGCATGCAGCTCTCCCTTTTCAAGCAGAGCTGTATGAAGCGGGGGCAGGGTCCAGCCACCTCAATTGTAAAGTGCCCCAGGCTTGGAGGGGGGTTTCCAGGCACTAGTACCCCCCTCCCTCGGTTTGCCTATGTACATGGTATACTTAGATGGGAATCCTCTACAAAACTCCTACATAAATCTCTCCAGCTTATCTGAGATTAAAAATTGTACTGGGTGCAGCACCAACGAGAGGAATCTCTGGCCATTGTGCGGTCACTTCTTGGGGTCTCCGCATCTTTGGTAAAAGCTAGTGCTGCACACAGCCTAGGTCAGTGTTGGCAAACCTGTGATACTCCAGGTGTTGTGAAACTACAAGTCCCAGCATGCTTTGCCAATATATAGCAGGCTATTGCTGGAAGGGTATGCTGGGACTTGTAGTTTCACAACACCTGGAGTGTCACAGGTTAGCCAACACAGGCCTAGGGGTTGCATAGGGAACCCCCAGCATGGACCCCCATGGGAGATCTGGACCCAGGACTCATGGCGCCCCCTGACAAGGTGCAAGGGCTCATGCTGGAAGAAGTTCTGTGTGGAAATCATTTAGTGAATTACATCTAAGTGTTAGATACACTCTGCCCATACAAGTATCTCACCAACTATGTCAGAGGGTATCTAACCAATTATAACAGCTAAGGAAGGTGTCATGATTAGGAAAACTTACTCTGGCTTTCTCAGAAATATTTGTGACGAACTTGCCCAGGCAAAGAAAGTGTTTCAGTATTACTGATGGAGGGACATTAGCAGCATCAGATTTAAAAAACGAAGTTAAATTAACAGCAGGGCCATTTTCCCTGTGAATGCATTTATTGATGGTATGGAACTCTGTGTGAATCCAGTTAGCATGAGCTGAAATAAGATCTCAGGCTGCTGTCCTTCCACATTAACCCTTTCTGCAGCCGCTCAGGCTGGCGGTCAGCGCTCCTCCACTCCTTGCAATTCTATTCCGCGCTCAAAGGGTTACAGTCACTGATCAGAATCTTGGCAAGAGGCAATTGTTCTGTTTGGCGAGTGGACACATTAAAAAAAAACTATTCTGTAGCTGAAATCCTCTTATAAGTTCCCCTGAATAGAGTCATTACAAGGTAAATGGAGATTATGAACCTATTTTCCCTAAAAGACTGTCTATCTTTCTGCGGTGCTCCTGGCACAGACGCTGTCCTGTGAAACTGCTGATTTTACTCATTTTTTGACATTAGGAACGAATGTGTACAGGAGAAAACAGCTGCTGCAATAGAGAACCTTGTTTATAACACTTGTCTACTAAGGGGGCTGAAATTCCTGATTGTTTGCAAGTGATTCGCAACCACATTTTTGTTTGTCTGTCTTTTAGTGGTTCCCTAAATGCATGCGTGGAGGGGGGGCGTGGCGACACGAATCGTGTCATTTCGGCTGGGGCAAAAATGACACGAATCACGACACCAAGGCCCTCGTTCTGCTCACTGCACCAGGAAGTGGGGAGGATGCAGGAGATTGGCTTGTTCTCCCGGGAGTCTGGGAGACCCATTCCTCCCAATATTTACAATCCTGAAATAGAGACAAAATAAGCCCCACCCCTGTTTCAACCAAACTCCACCCACAAATGGTCATATTAGGTGAAAACTCCACCCATTTTCCTATTAAGCCCTGACAAAATTAGGAGAGTTGGGAAGTATGGAGACCTACTTGGAATTCGGGAGAGTGGGCAAGTAAGCCTAAATGTGATATATAATCAGTTGCTTGCGTACCTGCCAAATGTCCTAATTTTGCAAGGACAGTCCACATTTTTGGTGCCCGAAAGGAGTATTGCCTGCTGTACCGTAGGCCTTGCCTCACACAAAATTCTTGTGGTTTGGTTTGATCTGGGTTTTTACAAGTTTTACAAACGTTGTTTAAATTTTGAAAATCTGCAGTAGAATCCCAGCAACTACGCCTTTGCTTGTATTGTATAACTTGCATTAAACAGATAACAGCTGATTGGTTCATATAGCTTTAGTAGAGATTCCCAACCTTGAGCAATGTAACAACCCTATTTGTGCTTTATGGAGATGTACACATGAAATTCTGTAACCTGTGCTGACTGCAAATACCTTATACATAAATACTATAAAAGGAAAGTATCAACCAAAATGATTGATTTGATACAGACATCGGATGAAACGCGTTGGTGACTTTAGAACTATCGAGCATTCACTATACCGCAAGCAGCACAGACAAGCCGCTGTACACCGGGAAGGGACAAGCATAGGCAAACTGAGGGGGGATTTCCTAGTGCCTGGAAACCCCATCCAAGCCTGGGGCACTGTATAATTGAGGTGGCTGCACCCTGCTCCAGCTTCACACAGCTCTGCTTGAAAAGGGAGAGCTGTGTGCCCCTAACAGTAGTCCACGCAGCATTGCCCATGTATATTATGGGGATAGGAAGAGTTGGAGAGCAGCCAAGCACTGTCTAATATTATAGCCATGCCCCCATGCATGCTGGTCACGCCCACTGGCGGCGTGGTGTGGAAACCCCTCTATACAAATCCTGCGTTTGCCCCTGACAAGGGTAACTGTGCTTCTTATGTGCGTTCCTCCAGTCCAGGGAACAGATGCCTGGAAAATATACAACAGAAGGAGAAATGAAATAAAATGGAGAAAGATCAGATAATGAAATAATAACAGAGAGGACCCAACAGGGGGATTCTTCTGCCATCTCTACTCTACTAGCAGTGGAGTTTTTCACTTGGCACCACTCCCAATGCAGGCAAAGACACTGTAAGATTAAATTTAACTTCATTCAGCAATATCTCTATGGGGACTGAGACGTATGTCAAGAATGTTTGAAACTCTGCTTTAATATACAGGTGTTGAGAACTCTGTAAGCACCTCAAAGACTTTGATATACAGGACTATCCTAGTAATCATATAAGAACTGTTTTATAATTTTTGCCCAAATTTTGCCCCATTATGGCTATTTCTATTTTGTATGCATCTTAGACCTGTACAGATCGGGATCAGTGGCTTATGCCAGACACACATCACAAACACTTACCTCCCACTTGTGCCCTTGTTTTATTCATTAGTTCTATGTGCAATAACCGCAATTCGCTATCAGGCATCAATAAAACCTCTAGAATACAACTCCTGATATAAGCAGCAGTCAGTGTGAGAGGTGCAGTCACAAATGGTACACTAGTGACAGAGATATCATCATCCATTTATATCATCATCTATATATATTTAATTCTGCAGTCCTTGTCCCAATGGAGCTTACAGTCTAAATTCCCTAGCACACACTAAAGAGAATTTTGTCAGCAGCCAATTAACCTTAGCTACCAGTATGTTTTAGGAGTGTGGGAGGAAACCCAAAGAGTCCCCCCAGATAAGGCCCTGGTCGGGAATTGAACTCTAACCCTAACCCAGCGCTGTGAGACAGACATGGTAACCACTGAGCCACCATAGTGTTTAGCCATCGTTTGATATTTGCGTCTCCCTGGACAAATAATTTTGCTGGCATCTATTGTCCTGACTCATTATGGAGATAAGGGAAAATAAGGAGTAAATTCTATCCTGGACAAACCATGTTACAATGCAAGGGGTCCAAATTAGTTTATTATTTTGCACATAAGTTAAATACTGGCTGTTTTTTCCTGTAGCACACAAATACTTGATAGCTTTATTTTTACATTGAAATTTATAGTTGATCTAGGACACGCCCTACCCCAAATATAAATCTGTCCCCACATTTTAAAATTTACCTCCCCCTCCAATCCAACATGGTTATGCCAGGGTGCAAAGTTACTCTTTTTTTTAGCCCTTCCTTACACCCCCATCATGCCTCTACAGCGTAAGTGGCAGAATCGTTCAAACCTGCATGTACCCTCACTCCGGGGCTTGCACAGGGAGATTTCACGCAAAATACTCTAGGCAAACTGGCGTAGCGCTCCCTCTGAGCGCCAGAATTGTGTCTTCTGTGTATGTCACAGAACTGCTCTATGGTTACACAGATTAGCTTAGACCAGAGCTAAACTGTGTTGTATCATCGGGCAGTGAAAATAAACAAGACTGCCAAGTTGTTATAAAGACAGGGAAAAGAACAAAAGGAAAGTAAAGTATTGTATGCATGTAGATATCCATAAATGGAAGTTGTCTGAAGTTGTGAAACCCACATACCAGCCGATATGACCGATTTGGCCTGAGACACAATGTTCTACTCCTGTTCATGAACATGTGCTGGATTAAAGGTACTTGGACCTAACAAACATTATGTAGCTTAATTGTAACAAACACAATCACCTGTATAAACTACACAATGTTTTATATTCTCCCTCTTTGCAGGCTATGAGCACACTCAGTGGGGTTGTATCTTCAATGTACAAGCAGCACGGTGGCTCAGTGGTTAGCACTTCTGCCTCACAGCACTGAGGTCATGAGTTAAATTCCTGACCATGGCCTTATCTGTGTGGAGTTTGTATGTTCTCCCCGTGTGTGCGTGGGTTTCCTCCCACACTCCAAAAACATACTGGCAGGTTAATTGGCTGCTAACAAATTGTCCCTAGTCTGTGTGTGTTAGGGAATTTAGACTGTAAACTCCAATGGGGCAGGGACTGATGTGAATGAGTTCTCTGTACAGTGCTGCGGAACTAGTGGCGCTATATAAATAAATGGTGATGATGATGATGCATTGTCCCTGCATGCAAATAAAAATATACCTCCCCATTGTGTAACTTTGTATCCTAAATCCATTTACCACTTGCAGAGCTGCACGGCTACCTTAGCTATAGGCTGGGTATACGCTACAGGACATTTCTCCCGATGCGATATCGATAACGATTTTACCAACTACTGATTAAAAACAAAAGTCCCGATCAGCAGCCGATTCATGTGTACACACTATACACGTTTTACACGATTTACCTTCAGATCTGTGCTCTTCGTTAGTCATAACCAACGGCTGAAAAGATCCTGACTCTGCGCACTCCATAGAGATCTGTGGACACTGTCGGTCCTGATTACTTACACACTGCAGGATTGGAACGACATCGTTCCATTATTGAATGAGAATTTTAGTCCGGTTTAAAATCAGATGAAGCGATATGATGAGCTTTGGAGCGATAATCGTTCATCGTTGGAGCGTACACACTAATGCGATATCGGGCCACATGTTCGTTTATCGTGTGATTGGCCAGGTAATGGGTTGAAATCCCTGTAGTGTGTACCCAGCCTTATTGAGTAGAAGAAAGAAAAGTCACCTAAATTGAATATTATGGGGCACATGTAGAGATGGACGTGTGCGTGGCCTTTTTATTTTTCTTGTAATTTCGAACCGCAGAAGCGCTCAAAAAGACCTTCGATTCCGTCCCTATGCAGGTTCGGGTGCATCTTAAACTTACAACTCCCTAGGGTTAGAGAGGCGGAAAGGGGGTGAGAAGGAGTGGGCTGAGTAGAGTAAGGGCGTGTTCACATAAATGCGACCGAGTTAGATTACACCCGTCAGGAGGCGGATCTCTTGCGGATTCTCGACCACTGATACAAAATATGCACCGATTACAATGACGATCGGGGGCCGCTTCTGATTGGCTGATTTCGTCTAGACCCCTCCCACTGATAATAAATAAATCATTAGCAAGGCTGATATATGAAGTTGCGTCCATTGACTCAAATGAATGAATTCATGTTTGCATTCCGACCCCGGCAGGAAAGAAGATTCCCATTTCATTTCTAAAGGGAAAGACACAACGGAGGCTTGTATTTAATTTAATTCATGTGGGTAACAGCAAGACTTGCAGCCTGTCCTGCATTCCCTCTCTGTTTAACTGAACCTGTCAGCAGTAGTGGGGCTGGTTTGTTTTATATCCTTAATGCAGGTATAAGAGGACATTTTAATTTATTGCAATTGAGTAAAACAAAGAAATACATGATTCAAACTATAAAATATATATTACTGAAACAATAAGCCAAGAAGATGTTGGCTTATATTATAATAGCCATCCATGTCAAGCATACAGTTACGTCACAGTCATCTACTGCGCTGTCATTACTTATATCTAAGCTATTATTAAAACAGAATTGGTTTCCGTGGTAATGGAGATGCTTTGATTTGATTGGTCAGTGTGTGCGCACAGAAGTCACAGAGACTGTTTCTCTCAGCATTTGAAAAGAAATAAGGTTTGGTCCTCCTGACGCTGCACTGAGGTCAGTCACTGAGAGCGTGGGGGCTCGAAAACTTAAACTGGAGCTCATAGCAAATTTGCATTAAACCATTGAACCATAGTAACACGGGCTGGCTGGGATGGGCAGGGGCAAACGCAGGATTTGTAGAGGGGGGTTTCCACACCACACCGCCAGAGGGCGTGACCAGCATGCATGGGGGCAGGGCTATAATTTTAGACAGTGCTTGGCTGCTCTCCAACTCTTCCTATCCCTATAATATACATGGGCAATGCTGCGTGTACTACTGTTAGGTGCACGCAGCTCTCTCTTTTCAAGCAGAGTCGTGGGAAGCGGTGGCAGGGTCCAGCCACCTCAATTATACAGTGCCCCAGGCTTGGAGGGGGGTTTCCTGGCACTAGGAAACCCCCCTCAGTTTGCCTATGATGGGGGCAGGAGGTCTGAAGTCCGATCAGCATGATGATTCCTGTGTACACACTAAACCCATTTTACACGATTTACCTTGAGATCTGTGCCCTTCATCCGTCATAACCAACGGCTGAAAAGATGGTGACTCTGCACACTCCATAGAGATCTATGGACACTGCTGGTGCTGAGTGCGTACACACTGCAGGATTGGAACGACATTGTTCCGTTGTTGAACGAGATTTTTAGTCCGGTTTAAAAATCAAATGAAACGATACGATGAGCTTTGGAACAATATCCGTTCATCGTTGCAGAATAGACACTAATGTGGTATCGGGCCGAACGGTCATTTATCATGTAAGTGGCCCGATAAATGGCTGAAAACCCTGTAGTGTACCCAGCCTAATTTCCACTAAATGCAATGTTAGTAATGAGCCATAGTATGACATCATCTTATAGGATGGTGACAAAATTAAACATAGAAAATGAACAGACTGAAAGTAACATTTGATTAAGGTATAATTTTTAACATTGTGCATTTTGAGATTAGTTTCATCTATATATTGACATTAAAATAAGCAATTTCTCAGTACAATGCCCTTTTAAATGTGCTTTAATTGTTTTCTGATTGAAAATACACTTTGGAACAGAAGACGACAGAGACAAGTCCTCTCAGTGTTATACTTAATCCGCTCTACATTAGGACCTGGAGGACATGATCGGTTACACCCTTTATGAGAGGATCAAATCATGCTCTAGGATCCCTTTTTTCGGAAGGGTGTAACACACCATTTTTTCACTGAATGAATATGAGTCACACCAGATGTGTTTTGATCTGGTCAGTGCTGGATATGAGTTGACCTGACAGCTTTTTTTTTTGTTGCTTCTTTTCTTAAGATAAAAAAGCCCCCAACCCTTTGGCTCGCCAAGGAGAGAGACAGCTAGGAAGAGCACTGAGCAAGTTGTAGCTCCCCCTGCTAGTCCCCGGTTTAAGACACCAATTCTTACTAGCCTAGGACACCAATGTGTAGAGCTGGGTGGCAGTGACAGTAATTAGCATACAAGTCAGGCTGTTTAGCATACTAACCAACCTGCTTAGCAACATAATCATCCAATGTAACGCAGCCTTTCTCTGGCCAGCCAAGTGGAAGAAGGTTTTATTTCTCCTTTAGGCTTTGTATAGCCCGTTGTTAATAAAAGAGGACCTGTCTCAGAAGTTTACACTTTTTTCTAGCCCCCCTATGTTATTAAATATTGAAGCATTAAAGTGTATATATCTTGTATCAGTGGATCAGACATTGTGTGAGATGAACGAATTTTCAGCCTAAAATTCACAAGGGAGTTGTTGCCTCAATGATGATTCCTAGGAATTGTTTTTCTTTATTAAGATAGTTTGGAGCAGAGAAGGGAAAGGGGGGACAAGATAGAAACTTTCAAATATATAAAGGGTTATAACAAGGTGCAGGAGGGGAACATTCTACAAAGGAAGAGAAGTATTAGAACACGAGGACATGTACTGACACTGCTGGGAAGTAGGTTCAGAGGAAGTTACTTCACAGAAAAGGTAGTGGATAAGTGGAATAGCCTCTCGTCAGAGGTGGTAGAGGATAATACAGTAGAGCAATTTAAACGTGCTTAGGATAGACATAAGGATATCCTTACAAAGAATCAAATAAGGTTTGAGGTTACCATAGGTTAAAAATTGGGTAGGCTACATAGGCCAAGTGGTTCTTATCTCCCGTCAAATATGGCTTGTCATATATAACTACTTGGCTCAGAGTCATGGCACAACCTCACCGTAATAAATATAATGCAGACTTAAACTCGCAAACTGGTTAAATTCTATAATAATAAAAAAGTTTTCCTATGATGATCTGTTTTTGTAAAGTTTTGTTTGTAATCAAAACTTTATGAAGGTAACATAGAAGTTAAGGTAACCAAGAAGATAATACATTGCAATGGAGTTGTTCTCTTTTTATCAAGGTCAAATCATTAAGTTGTGAGGCAGACATTTACGGAAATATGACAACATGTAGTGAGCATCTTCTGAATGCTTCTCATGGTTAATAGAGCTGTTTCAAGATTCAAGAAAATGTAAGACAATACAAGTCAACTAGCAAGATATATAAACATTAAAAAGGTTTGAAGGTTCATGGTTATTTTTATATTAAAGTTAATTGTGGGTTACCCTAGCCCCGTCTAACTGTGTTAAACACGCTCACATTATAAGTTTAATAGATTTGGAATGCCGTACAGGCACTACTAAGAATCATATTTAATACAATGTCAGAAGGGCGCTTTAGAACGCCATGAATTTCCAACTGCAATTTCCTAAAATGAGAGTTTGCTCGCTTAGGCTAACATTAAAGTGATGTCAAAATGCTGCACATCGCGTTTCGCCTGAAGAATACTTATAATGTGAAAGAAAACAGTGTTCCCTTCTGACGTCCATGTTACCTGACCAAGCACTTTCTCAGCCAAAATACTCTAAAATGCCCATTCAACATTATTATAAACACAATGAAAAAAGTCTTTATGACTATGAAGAATGTCCTCAAAATCACGTACCCCACACATTTTTACAACATTCCCCCCCTTGTGCCATATTTTTTATGCACATTCAGCTAGATATTCACTAACATGATACAAAAGAAAGACCTATTGTTTTAGCAGACAAAGGCGGCCTATCAAATTTCATAACTCTTCATCCCCAAGACAAAAGTGCTAGTCTGAGTAAGACCTCTTCTTTGAACTTTACATACCAGAATGAAAGGAAGAAATATAGTCCTAAGTCTATCTGATAAATACAGCACAGAAATATAATTATTCAGAGACATTTCTGCTATTTAACTAAGAAAAATGTCACATGTCCTCAGCTAGACGACTGTTACGCTGTGCCCTACTATTGTGTTACAAGTCAAATTCCATGAAAATCAGCAGGGTTTTTTAAGCATGAGTAAACTCTAGTCTGATTTGGGTTTGGTAGCAAACAGAAATGTCCATTATAATCTTCCTTGGTGCAAACTAACATGCAGTCAATTGACTTTAAAATGAATATATAGCCATTAAAGGGAACATTTCACAGAGGAAGTGAATGATCAATGTTTTTTTTATTTATCGAATGCATACTTGACAATATTATAATATAATTCCCAGGATACTTTGTTGCCAAACAGCTACATCTAAGCACATAAACCACTATACTGACTAGGCAAGCATTTGTGTACTACAATCTGTATCAATATATTTTTACTGACCTTGGTTATAAAGTAAATTTCTGGTTTAAAGCAGCAATCTCACATCATTTTTTTGTATTTACATAACAAGTTAAGTACTTTATAAGCATGCATCTGTCGTTTTTCTTAGCTGTCCTCCTACAAATCATTAGCTACTTTTCAAAAGCTGTGTCTGACAGCCAAACTAAAATGGCTTGCAGACACAGCCAGTCTGTTACTCAGACACAGGCTCACAGCTCTCAGCATGTCATGTGACGGCAGAGGGGAGAGAAGGAGGATCACACAGTGCGGACAGAGCTCAGAGTGGAGTTCCAAAGCCTCTCCGCTCACTCTATCATGTGACATGTGACTGTGGTTGCCATGGTAGTTGAGTCATAAATCATTAATAGCAGCCTGGAGAAAAAAATAACCAAGGGAAAATAGTAAATACCAACATTCTTCTTATAGCCTGCCTCAGTGATTTGCGTTCACACATCTGATTTTTATTAATGGAATTGCTGCTTTAAATTCTCTATGCAATAAATATTAACCAATATATATTAGTGCAAATAAATTGAACACATAGAAAAAGAGAAATTGCACTGTTTACTTGGTCAATTCTGAAAACCAGGGATAAATCATAAAACCTGGGACTGCCCTTAGATATTAGGCACAGTTGGCAACTTAGTTGAATTTATTACATTGAGCCTCTGGTCCACTTATTCTCCTGGTAGATAGCGTATAATACGGCACGCCCAGTATGGTAATTACTTGACAGCTTCTAAGACAGGTGACAGGTTCACTTTTAAAATACTGCTAAATGCCCGAGTGACTTTCCCAGGTATAACTCACAAATCAGCTTAGGAAAACATAGATCCCCCATGGACATTCCCAGAATGCCTTTAAGTCAAAGTTCAATTTGCTTTATGCCTGAGTGATATCGCTAGCCCCCAGAGAGGAACGAAATGGCAATGCAGTTTGAGTTTTCGGTAGGAATAGGCAGTTTTGCAGAGAGCCGGTAATATAATCTTTTGAGTTGTGCTTCTGCGATGACATTCCATAATGTATTTGTAAATATTCATTTTATGGAATTTATAGTCTGTTGGCGGAATTCAATTGGCCGCGTTACTGCCGAAAGTAACGCGTCCTGCGCACTATATCCGTTACTACAGGAATAGTGCGCATAATTACCGTTAATACGATAATGTTTAATGTTGTTTTTGCACGCGGCTTGGGGAACCTAAAGCAGAAATCTGGGTTAAATTTACTGTATTAACGGTAATAGGTTTAACTCTTCGTTATTCCGGGGGAATTGAATTCAACCCTGTGAATCGACACAACTATTCATTCATTCTTTTGTGTGGAATGGTTGAGATAGGACTGAGAACACTGAGTCCAAATTGGTGCAGCCAAACTTGGAATAAAGAGAATATTTCACGGAGCAGTTTTGAAAACTGACAATACCAAGGTGAAAAAAATTAAATGTAATAAATAAAAAAAATAAATTAGTTTTATTGTTAACTTTGTTTAGACTGTACCCAAACAGATCTCTTTTAAGCTACTAATTTACATTGAGCACAATTCCACCATGTGTTGTAGCCCGCTCATGTCACTAATATCAAGGTGCCAGGCACAGGGAGACTGGCAGCCCAACAACTACATGATAAGATTGCGATTGTTAAGAGCTCAGTGAAAGTAAAAAATATTATCACAAAGAACAAAGAAATGATGTGATTATAAGGGTAATTTAATCTTTCTGGAGAAATGTAAGCTGTTTACTATAGCATTTGCCAGATCCAAGTTTCTGGCTTTATTTTATTTTCCAAAACATCCAACTGCTATTTCATATTGTTTTTTCATTTCTCATTCATCTGCTCTTAATCATTGGATATTAAGATGGCTGACGGCTTCATTTCTACCGAGACCCAGTTAGTGTGGCCATGCAACACGTGTTAAGATCAGGGCCAGCCTTTGTAAACGCGGGGCACTGTGCCATGTCCATAGCGGTGCCCCCACCATCCCGCTGGTTAACAAGCCCCAGGTGCAGACCTAGGGGCATATTTAGTAAACGGCGGGTTTGAAAAAGTGGAGATGTTGCCTATAGCAACCAATCAGATTCTAGCTGTCATTTATTTAGTGCATTCTACAAAATGACAGCTAGAATCTGATTGGTTGCTATAGGCAACATCTCCACTTCTTCAAACCCGCAGTTTAGTAATTCTAGCCCCTAGACTTTTTTAAGGGGGGACCATTTTGCATAGCCACGACCCTCCTTCACTCTGATTGGTTGGTCCCAGTTGGCACCACTCCCTTTATCCGATGATTGGACCTCTCCACCACGATATAATGAGATGATGATTGCTGCTAGGGGGGGGGCGATTGCCCCGATCTACCCCCTCTGGATTTGCTAGTGACAAGCCCTCCATGTCCTTCCTGTCCCCACACGTAGCCAGCCAAACATGTCTGCCAGACGGGGGGTGTTATCCTACAGCACAATTATGGCTTCTTGTCACCCTGCGCAGTCACACCCCCATAAGCTGTTTGGTGGAGCCCATAGAAATGCAGACCGGCACAATTTTTCCCGCCAAAAATAAAAAAAAAATATTGGCCAGGAAATACATGACCACCCCTCAAAACCAAACTAGTTCAAATGGCTAATCTGATTATTGATCCAAGCATACTGACATATAAATAAAACTTTAAATAATGCCAGGGTCTTAATTGACCCATTTTACTTATCCGAAGACAAGACGTGGTTTGAGGAAAAACCACGAGGGAAATCTTTGCTACCGTATTGTGTAAAAGCAAGGCTTCAGACACGGTGAATGACCTTAAATTGTAGTGTAATTATGCAGTGGCAGCAAAGTGAACAATAAGCGGTGACATTAAATTATAGGGAGTTAGTCATAATCAGCGGTTTGTCGTGTGGCATGAGCTGGGTACTGTGTTTATTGGCTGGAAAATTGGAGTACGCTACAAATAGTTGGCTTCTGTGACAAGCAAAAAACCCCATATGAGAATGAAATGGCCTCGATGGCAGTGGCAGAGTGCTAGTCATATAATCTAAAATGCCAACTGCGTTTTTTATTTCAGACTGGCTTAATTTTGTTTATTGCATCTCTCATCACAAACATTACATCGTACAGAGTGATTTATTCTGTCAGACTTTTCCAAATAGCTACAGACTGCAGTTTGTCAGTCAGTCATGTTCTCTCCATAATTACGCGTAAACCTAATTGGTTGTTGTAGCTCAGTGTTATAAATTAATTTTGCAGCAAAAGCTCCAGAGGCACCGAATCTATCTTAAACTGTTATACATAGATTTTATGCAGAAAAAAAGTTTGTGTGGTACAAGAGAAATTAATGGGCTAGATTTACTAAGCTGCGAGTTTGAAAAAGTGGGGATGTTGCCTATAGCAACCAATCAGATTCTAGCTGTCATTTTGTAGAAGGTACTAAATAAATGAAAGCTAGAATCTGATTGGTGCTATATGTAACATCCCCACTTTTTCAAACCCACAGCTTAGTAAATCTAGCCCAATGTGTTGGAAATGCATTTTGAGGCACAAAATCAATTTTTTGTCAATTACAAAATCCATTGTGTTTTAGCTTTTGCTTTGTACTAAAACTCTATTTGTGTGGTACAATCTATATATCTGTGTGGTACATAACTGATCTTGTGTTGCTAAAATTTGTGTCACAAAATCAAATTTATACTACAAAATAATTCTTTTGTACAAAAAAATATTTTGTATCAGAAAGTACACTTTTGAACCATTATCAGCACTATACGGTATATGCCTATATATAGATATTAGTGTGTTAGTTAGTCCATGATTTCACTTTCATGTAGCAGGGATTACTGATGTCATGTCTCAGAGACTGGGGGAGTAATTGAGTGAGAGACTGAAGGAATTAATAGGAAACTTAGGGAGAAATAGCAGGTTTTACACTTTCTAAATTGAATGTAGTTTATGATTGTCTTGTTAGATTGACTGACACATCTTTTACCCAAAATCTGTTCTCTGGAACATCACAGCTAGTCTGTAAGTTTAATATATTCTTTAGAAAAACCTGAGAATTTCATGAAAATAAAGCATTGTGTGATAATATAAATCATTGTGTGTATATGACAGCAACTGGCAAACAGCTTTTTTGTGTTCGTTTATACTTGTGAATATAATTTCTGTTATAGACACAACATTTTCTTTTAGGTTACAAAATTAAATTTGCGCTTACAAAATAGTGCTTTTTAATTAATACAGCATCAGTTATTTAACATCAGTGATTTTGGGCTAGATTTACTAAGCTGCGGGTATGAAAAAGTGGGGATGTTGCCTATAGCAACCAATCAGATTCTAGCTTTCATTTTGTAGAAGGTACTAAATAAATGAAAGCTAGAATCTGATTGGTTGCTATAGGCAACATCCCCACTTTTTCAAACCCGCAGCTTAGTAAATCTAGCCCTTTGTGTGTTACAAATCAATGCATTAAAACGTTGTTGTGCTATTAGCTTGACGAAACTGACCTTTGTGGCTACAATATAATTTTTGCAGCTACAAAATTTTCTTTGCAAATGTTTAAAACGTTCTGCCTGCTGTTGGTGTTAACAAAATTAATTTTGTGCTACAAAATTGATTTTGTGACCGAACCTCAAATTTTGTGACCCAATTAACAATTGTGTTACTGCCACAAAATATTTTGTTCATATAACTGATTTTGTAGAAATATATACCATAAAATATAAAAATGTACCATTGAAAACTGAATTGTCAAGTGTGAATTTCCGGACTGAGTTTTCTATTTTGCTCTATGTCTTGTACAGTTTCTTGGGTGCCAACTCTTTAAACCTCTTTAAATAATCTCATAGTACATGTAGGTGGTTCTATCGCCTTAGCGACTGGCTTCTGATAGGCCTAGCTAGTGCCACTCTTTGGGCACGCATGGGCGGACCTAGACTTTTTTTTTTAGGTAGGAAGGGATTTAGCAAAACCCCACCCCTACTTCACTCTGATTGGTTGACCCCAGCCCCTGCCTTCACTTTGATTGGACCCGGTGACTGAGGAACAGGCAGAGGATACCACCCGGCCACACAGATTGTGTTCAAAACTTAATAGGTGCATCCCAGCAGGATCCTCTCTGCCTCTCACTGCCAGGCTGAAGTATTTAGTGATTCCTGCCCCCCCCCCCTATGGATCTGCTACTGTGTGTTTGCCATGTATCCTTTAATCCCCAGTACAAGACCATTTACCTGAGATGGGAGCCACACAGTAGTTAATGTGATGCATTCAATAGGCAGTTTTGCAAAAAAGCCTTTCTGTAGACATTTTCATGTGAATTTATTTCTTTATAACTCTACTAGATAACTCATTAGGGAGAGCTTTAGAAACGGGGTAAGTGTGACTTTTTCTCAGTCTGAGCTATTTGCAGATAATCTGATTAGAGATCTATCTTGGCCATAAAGCTCTATTCGATGCAATACATTTCACCCCATCTGCAATCAATTTGAGCACAATAAATGCTCTTTCAACTGGCAGAGCTACAGAACACAATCTTCCCATGTCTCCAGTAAAAGAATGTAGTAATCAATGGACATCCGAGTTACAGAACAATATGTGGTTCCCTTCACTTTTAATATTAACAGGTTTTCTTTTTCCTTGCTCATGACTGTGTTCTTTAAGATGGCCATTCTACAATGTCTATCCAGCTGTTTCAATTTTCCCCATGAAAACACTGTGTAGCCCTTCGTTCCTGACGCTTCAAACGTCTTACATACATTTGGACAACCGTAGTGATGTCATGATATGCTGAGCCTTGGCCTATGGCTCTATAAGAGACAGCTCAGTATGGCCGCTATAGACAGCTAGAGGCAGGACTATCTTAGCTATATCCAGCATGGTCATACTTCTGTCCATTTTGACCTATTGCACAGTAATTCCAGTAGCAGTCGTTGATAATCACATATACGGGAGAAGGGAAGTTCAGGAACACCACCAGTACTTCCAGTGATAAATACTCATCGGCCTACCTGACCCAGGCCCGGCGCTCCCATTAGGCAAGGTTAGGCACTTGCCTAGGGCGCCGGGCTCTGGAGGGCGCCTGGAGGGCGCCGCAGTATTCTTAAATACTTTAAAACTGTGCGGCGACCGCTGACCATACCTGTCACGGCCGCCGCACAGCATTCAGATGGACAGGGAGGGGGGGAAGAGGCTATTGCTCACCACCGCCGCCTCTCTGCTCCGTCTCCTCCCCTCCACTTACTAGTGTCAGTGAGTGGAGGGGAGGAGACGGAGCAGAGAGGCGGCGGTGGTGAGACAAGGTAAGGAGAGGAGGGAGGAGGGAGGAGGGCGGCGATTTTTGCGGGGGGGGGGGCGCCGCTTTTTCAAAAATGCCTAGGGCGCCGTGGACCCTAGCACCGGCCCTGACCTGACCCCTACCTTACCCCCTTTCAATCCATTCAGAAATCTGTGGCTAGGCCCATCATCCTCTCCTGTCGCTCTTCATCCTCTGCTCCTCTATGTAAATCCCTTCAAGAATTCGGTCCAAGCTCCTCACCATCATTTACAAAGCCCTCATGGACGCAACTCCATCCACTCTGCCTCTGACCTACGCCTCTCTTCACCTCTCTTCACCTCCTCTCACTCCGGCCTCCCAGACTTCTCCCGTGCTGCCCCCCCACCGGAACTTTTTAACCTGCCTCACCAGACTCTCCCCCAACCTACAATCCTTGAAATACTCCCTCACAAACTTCTTCATGCTTGCCTATCCTATACCCTTTCGACCATCTTGAAAATTAACTCCAAATGGGGAATAAAATCAATTTATACCCCATTTGCACTTAATGTGTATCGTTCCCTTGTATTAACAGCTAATCAATACTTTCGACAGTGATCAACGTAGGAGAAGTGTGAAGGGAAGTGGGTGTTCCTTATCGGAAACTGCTGCATATGATTGGTTGTGAGCTGGAAGAAACATGATTGATAGCTGCTCCTCACAGCCAATCATATTCCACCTTCTCTGTTATGAAGCACTCAACTGACAAGTTTAAGAGAATGTATTAATAAGTTTGTACCTAGATTGGTATCTATGGCTGTAAACCAATTTAATTCAGATACCTGATAAAATGTAGCACAAATCGTCTATCAAATAGAATTTCCATTTTTTGCTTTTGTGTTCTACTGTAGATTATGCAATTGTTTTTCCTCCAAACTGAAACATTGCAGTGACATGGTTAATGGTCTTGTCTTATGTTTGTCTAGGGATTATTTGAGCCAGATATAAACTACCAGGCAAGACTTCAGCCGCAGAAAAATGAAAAGTGTCTTCTTGGAAGATAATTTTTTTTCCTACTCGCTCCTGGAGACACTGGGAAATGTGCGGATGCTGCGTTTCCTTTAGTACAAACGTGTTAAAACAATATTCTAATATATTGTAGAAACAGATTGTCTCAATGTTTTTAATGTCTTTCAGTTGGAGAGAAGCACAACCGGATTCTCCGAGTCCAACAGTCACTGAGAGTTGCCAAACTGAGCTGGAGACTGCTTGCCAAATATGGGATTTGTAAACAGAAAGTATTTCTGAGTTTCAACCTCATACTTCGTGTGCGCTGCATGTGATGTTATTGAAATTTCTACAGGCTTTATTTAATTAAACAGCTCTAGCAGAATATGATGCACAACCCTGATAAAAGCTGATATGGGATTGGTTGCTGTTGGTTACAACCACAACATAGTCTAGAGGCCTTTTCTTTTTTTTTGCATCGTTGACATGACACAATGTCACCACAGCACTCAGGGGAACTGGAAGGAGGTGAAAGAATGACATTTGTTTCCAGGTAGCGGTGGGCAACAGACAGCCTTTGCTTGTGGCCCCCCAGCCGCAAGCGAATCTGATTAGAACGTAGGCAGCTGACCTCCGAATCACGCGACCTCCTCTGCACAGGGCAGGGAGGTCACGCGCCATATCCGGAGGGGAAGGGAGTGCGCAGTGCTTTCTCTCCTTCCTCTGTGCGGCCCCTTTGAAGGCTGAAGGGCCGATCCTTCTTCGTCACTGTCTACAAGAACGAGTTACATTCTCGGTGGGCATTCGTCCATTCCCCCCCTCCTCTGTTCCTGCTGGCACTCCACAGGGCATCTAGTGTCCAGAGCACATGCTCCACTTTCTCCGCTCACGCTACTCCCCTGGTTACAGCACCAGTGATCTTTTGTACTCAATGTTATTAAAAGGGACGCCAAGCCTACTTTTAATTATTTGACTGTTGTGTCCGTCTAATGTAAATATTAAAGGATGAATTTATAGAAAAACTATTGTTGTAGGACTTTACTTAGTTTATAAGATGGTGCCAGTAAGAGCTCACCATTCGGTAGAGGCGCTGTTGTTTCTCTTCCCTTCCCCATCATCTTTTTATCTCCATCCATAACTTTCCTGCCTATCTTACTGGGGTGTGGACACAGATATGGCTGCCCAGATACACCTAATTCACACGAAAACCACCATTATCTGCCCAACTACTTTCTGGCTAAACTGGCCCACTTTCTGATGAGGCTCTGCCCAATTTCACAGCCCCTTTCAAGGTCCAGGACTCAGGGCTCTCCAACTGAAATCGGGACAGTTGGGAGGTGTGTTTCAAGGCTCCAAAATAGGAGGTGTAGTGCGTACCTTCCTTTATTTACCAGCATCATGTAACAGCTCCATCAACTCTAAAGACTGGGGTGGCCAGATGATATGCTCGCCAGTCACAGGATAGGACACGACACCAGATCTCTGTGACCAGCACTACACTGGCCATGTAAGTCATCTGGTCTACAGTACAAGAAGGACAAGTGGGCGTTGATGTGCTGACTTTAGTAAATGACCTCATATATGCTTTCTATACCTGCTCTTGTTGAACAAGAACATGTTTTGTAATAATCAATCTACTGGGGAATCGCTCCACTTACGGCTATTGATGCACATATACAAATGCAGCCACAAACAGTTTCCGAGGACATCTCCAAAAACAAAATCTGAGCATGCTCCCATACATTCACAAGGCCAATAAATACTGCCCTTGCCCCAGTATGGGATTCCATAAATTTATACACTGCAACTCTGTTACGTATGAGACTGAAACCAATCACTGAGACTCAGACGTAGCAGTAGGTAGCTGAGAAAACAGCGTCTATTCCTTGATTTGCGGCAATTGCAGTTTCTGCTCGATCCCCAAGCATATGGTGAATCATATTGCAGGCAGAGGTTTGGTGTGTGGATATGGTGGGTGTGAGTCTGCTGCCAAATTTAAACTGTTGATGTCAGCTGGTTTGAAATCACTATCTAGAGAGTGTATCTAACCAATAAACAAAAGGGATTTGGTTTACAAACTAGGCTCTTTGGGTCTATTATGCAAAATTTAACACAAAAATAAGATCATAAAGGTGGAATCATAATTTAAGTAATGTTTTGGTAGGAAGCATAACTGAAACAAAAACAGTGTGCAAAACTGTAGCCCCCTTCCGTAATGAAGGGGTTTGGAGAGATCGGGTTGACACTTGCTCTTTGATGAGGCATTGGTTTGTAAAGTATATTGCAGAGAGCAGTTCTGTTCATTTACCTGCACAGAACAGACAGAAAGGCCATTGTCTTTCGCCTGAAGGGAAACCATTCTCAGGATCTCAGTTTAATAAATGCTTAATTAAAACCCAACACATTATATGCAAGGAATTTCCCAACATATGCAGATTTCTTTTTTTCCCCGAAAGTCCTATTTTTTCTGCAGCCAGTTTCAAAACAGCCATGGGTTATACGGGAATTTAACTTACTAGCAATTACTAAATGACTAATTAACAGTAGCTTTATTTTATCTATTAACTCCTTAAGGCCTCATACCCACTGGTGTTTGCATTTAAAACCAGTATCAGTGGGGTTCCTGACATCTGTCTTCACTGTGCTCCCATGTCACCTATAACTGATCAGTATAGCATGGAAATGTACTGACGTTCATGGTGGCTCAGTGGTTAGCACTTCTGCCTCACAGCACTGGGGTCATGAGTTCAATTCCCGACCATGGCCTTATCTGTGTGGAGTTTGTTTGTTCTCCCTGTGTTTGCGTGGGTTTCCTCCGGGTGCTCTGGTTTCCTCCCACACTCCAAAAACATACTGGTAGGTTAATTGACTGCTAACAAATAAATTGACCCTAGTCTCTACCTGTCTGTGTGTGTGTTAGGGAATTTAGACAGTAAGCCCCAATGGGGCAGGGACTGATGTGAGTTCTCTGTATAGCGCTGTGGAATTAGTGGTGCTATATAAATTAATGATGATGATGATACGGAGTATGGGAGGAAACCGGAGCACCCGGAAGAAACCCACGCAAACACGGGGAGAACATACAAACTCCACACAGATAAAGCCATGAAATTGAACTCATGACCCCAGTGCTGTGAGGCAGAAGTGCTAACTACTGAGCCACCGTGCTGCCCTATAAGAGCCCGACAAGAGCTCACCCAGATCGCGATTGTCTATTTTCGTCCAGTATCGGACGACAATAAGATGTGGACTATCATTGACAGTTGTTTTTGGACCTTACATGGTACAATTTACTGCCAGTTGGGTCAAAAAATAGAATTCCATTGGAAATGTAATATGTTTTGATCCCTTTAGACATGGTGCTTTAGTGACGAGGATACTTGCCAATTTTTAGGAGAGGTCAGGAGGTAAGTGCGGGAGGTAGGTGTGGTGATGCAATCGTGTCACCTATTCCCCGGTGTGCCATGCAGATATTAACGGCACCCCGCAGCCAGGGGGTCCTGTTGATGTGAATCATGTCCCGCATCTGCCCGGGATCCAGAAGATTGCCTGATCTCCCAGAAGGACTCCTCAAAATTTGGGAACCTTGCAGACATTCCGGAAGAGTAGGTAAGGATGGTGGCAAGGGTGTTTTATACTTTTTATGGGTTTCCTACACTTTTATATATTATAAATAGGCATTTAAAGCCCTAGATTTTCCATTTGATAACATTTTACTCTTGTTTAACTGCCAATAAAACATTAACATGCTGGATATAGAGGGGTTGTACAGTCTTAGAGACTGGAGTATTAGAAAGTTCATTACTCACATGAGCCCAGGAATGAAAGCAGAAGGCTGGCTCTTGTCACAACAACACACAGAACTTGTCTATTGTTTTACTCTGCAAGCCCCTTGTCACCTAGCCAGCCAAAACCTACATAATTGCTCCAAGACATTGGGACAGCCCGGGACCAATAAGTCTCTTTGTTTTTTTTGGATCCCCAAAGCATTCTGGGAATCTCAGCCCAGTCCCCCCTGTTCAGATAAGATTACAAATAAAACAGGGATATCTGGATAAGTGAGTGCCATTTGATAGCCAACTGATGACCTCATCTGCACCATTCCAAGGGACAAGGCAGAATTACGGAATGTTAACATTTCAATTGTAGACATTGAAAACCAGTCAGTGTGGAGAGGAGGGGGGGGGGGAGGGGGCATTTTAACAATGTATAGACTGGTAGTGCACACTAACATATCTATTTGAGTTATGTATTTACAACATATTAATCAATGCTTATACATTGCAAATTTGAATGCATTTTTGTTATAGACATATTGAGGACTTTTTTTTTTAAATAAAACAGTATTGTTTTTAAAGTTTGTTTTTTATATTTTATTGCTTTGATACTATTTTAAAAACAGGTTTACACAACATCAGATATTTATTTATATAGTGTAATCATATTGCCAAACACTGTACATTCAGACCATTTCTATTCAGGGGACATCAGTCCCCTAGCCCTAGGGCTTACAATCTAATTTCCCTGTCGAAGGCACACAGGTGAGTGAGTGCCAGTTATAGTCAAAAGCCAGGTAACCTTCCAGACTCTGGGAGGGAAACCCGGGTGAGAACTTACAAACGTAGCACTTTGGACTGGTATCAAGCCCAAGGTTTCACCAATGGGAGGCAGCAATGCTCACCACTGCGCCACCCTCACAAGAGCTTCCCTACCATTGTCTGAAAAGCACTCTCAATGGCAATAAAGTTATTTTTATGTGTGATATTACTTTTTGTAAGTAAATCCGTTTTTTTTAATCGGAAGAGTTGGGAAGGACACTACAAAGAGACAGTACAAGAGAAAAACAAGCTAAAACCTGCTATGCTAGAACGCCTGATACTTACTCCTGACAGTATGAAAGAAAGATCTGTTTCATTGTTTTCATTAAAATATACATCTAGTACAAATGTTCTATGCCCGACTTGCCACTGAGTCTCATAATGCGTGAAAGTCGACTTGTTGCTTATTCACAAGCTAGTAACTGACATTAACTAATCCGACGAGTGAAAGTGGGTGTAACACTGCCATCTAATGGTATTTGATTGTAACTACTCCACTTATAAAGAACAGTGATATTAACACAATATTATTATCATCATCATCATCATCATTATCACCAGCTATTTATATAGTACCACTGATTCTGCAGCGCTGTACAGAGAACTCATTCACATCAGTCCCTGCCCCATTTGAGCTTACAGTCTAAATTCCCTAATATACACACACAGAAAGAGAAAGAGAGAGACTAGGGTCAATTTTAATAGCAGCCAATTAACCTACCAGTATGTTTTTGGAGTGTGGGAGGAAACTGGAGCACCCGGAGGAAACCCATGCAAACACGGGAAGAACATACAAACTCCACACAGAATTGAACTCATGACCCCAGTGCTGTGAGGCAGAAGTGCTAACCACTGAACCACTGCCCATTATTATAATTTATTTATAAGAAGCTGAAGCACTGTAGTATTCTGTGGGGGGTATTCAATTACAATTCGCGGCTGCGATTATGCGCACCTACGCGTATAACGCGTCATTACGGTAGCGCAATATCGCGGATTTCTGTGCGCACCCAATCCACTATGTTGCAGTACCGGGACCCGTGCGGCCGAGCGTAATCGTGGCCGCGAATCGTAATTGAATATGCCCCTGTTAGTCTTAAATGGAACACTATATATATTTATGGAGGCAGCCACTTTGTCGACTGAACCAAAATTCATGTATGTGCAGTCTATCAATTCACTATCAGTGATATTACTCAGATATCAGGCACTTACGTTTATTAGTTCCCAGTGAATTTATAGATTGTATATTGGTTCAGCTCACAAAATGGCCGCATCCGCTGTGAGTAGATGATAGGTAAACTTTAAATGTTAAAGAAGCCCCATCCTAGATCTTGACCTTATAAATTAATAGATTTCTCCTGTCCCCGATGCAGAAGAAACGTGTCGTCACATGACCGGGAGGTTCAATAGTCACTCAGCAAACCACAAGCGGATTCTCTTGGGATTGGCTGGCTTATGGCGAGCTGAGGCCTTATTTAATTGCCAGGGCTCTGATTGGAGCGGGGGCTTTGTACTGACTTACAACTTTCACATTGGACTATGATGATACAGAAGAAAGAAGATTATTTTTGATTATATAACGGGCAATGAGCGCATTTCAGCGAGTCTGTTCTTCAATAAAATAATGTTTAACCCTTGTGTGTATCAGTGGATTATTTACTTGTTTGTACTATATTAGTACAAATCTATGTGATGCTGAATACTTTTGTGTCAAAAAAGACAAAAGTATTATAGGAGTGATACCTTTATTGGCTAAGATCAGCCAATAAAGGTATCACTCCTATAATAGTTTTGTCTTTTTTGACACGAAAGTATTCAACATCACATAGATTTTTCTGGCTGACACGGTACTGCAATAAAAAAAAAATTTTGCTACACATTTTTATATTAGTACAAAGAAATAAGTGTCTTAGGACCCTTCTCCATTATACCAATACCATAGCTCCTAACATTCAGAACTCCAAAAACGGGACAAAATAAGCCCCGCCCCCACCTAAACGCCGCCCAGTTACATCCATATAGCCATATTTCTTCCACACCCCTTTTTGTGCCCCGGGATGTCCCACCAAAATAGAGACATTCAGGAGGTAGTATGCAACACCCACTGCCCAGGGGTACCAGGAATTGCCCCAGTGCTTTCAGAGCGCAGCTGCTAGTATTGGGGGGGGCCATGTATTTTGCGTTTGCACCCCACATAAAAGCTCCAGCCACGCGTTGCCCAGGCTGGTGCTAATCCTCACTATGACAGGGAGACCCCACACTACGCACCTCCCTGTTACGGCCAGTCTGTGTAGCCTGGTGTTGGTTTATACTTTAGCAGGGCCACACCACTTTGTCCCCCTCTTTGGTTGAGAACCAGTCTGGGGTGTTCAGGGCAACGGCTATGTATAGATTTTGTGGGGCCACGCTTGTTTGTTTTTTTTATTATTATTTATTTTAACAATGAAAGATGCGGCAGTAATCATTATCAATGTCCTCACCGGGCCATTCAAACCGCTTGCGCCAGCGAGGAAATTGATGATTATGGCGGCTGCCATGTCTTTGTCTTGGACGCATCTATTTTTTTTTATTTTTTTTATTGAAAGCCCAAAATCGTGCTTTCACCCTAGTGCTCGAAAAAATAAGTGAGTAACTTAAAAAACGTGCTCCAAGGTGTCGTTCAGACCCTCCTCCAAAGAGAAAGGGTCCCTCTATCCCCGACCCCCGGATCCATAAGGACCCTTAGGGGGCAAGGGTCTTCAGACCCCCTTCGCCGCAAGGCTAGGGGGATCCCTTTAACCAAGGGTTCCGCCGAAGCTTCCCTCTTGGAAAATTTGATTCGCTAGAGAATGGAAGAAGCGGGCCCCTCCAATTAGAGAGGCTTTGTTCAATCGCATACGGTATGTCTCCTCAATGGAATATTTATCCAGCTTACTTAACAAAAGAGTATCTGCCTTCCATAAAACCTGAAATCTTTGGTACATATTTCACAACCCTATGCTCCTTAGATCCATCTGAGCGCTCCTCTCTACCAAATCCTCCTCCTTCCCTTACTCTTCCCCTACCCCCATCTGTATTACTTCCTTGCCCTGAACCTCTCCCATAATCCCAAATACATTTAAAATTTCAGTAACCTCAAAAAACCTTTGACAAATAGGAAGGTGATTTCGGGAGGGCTGACAAATTATAGCCTGGGGGGCAAGGCTCGACTCAGCAGCCTATTAGGAACATTTTAAACGAAAATAAAATTCAAGTGGCCCATTGACCCAGCCAGAGGTAGCCCTCTATGGGACCAGCCCCCAGCCCAGGTTGCCCCGATGATTAGAGACTAGGGAGCCGAATCTTTTATCATTGACACTCGGTTCCCAGTTTCTTAATTCCTATGCTACCTATAGCTTATTCACCTGTTATATTTGTTGCTATAATATTATACTCAATTGTTAATTTGTTTTTGTTTTTTTATTTCTGTTTAATGTATTCGCCTTTTGTCAATTTCTATAAATAAAGAGATTTAAAAGCAAAACAAAAAAAAACCACAGATATAAAAATGGAACCGAGCATTGCAAATCTAACCGAAGCAGCTTTTTTTGTAACATTCATTTCATTACTGTTTACTTGTCTAAAAAGCTCAAGAGCCTTTAAAACCAAATACTCTCACTAGTCTCTAGAACACTGTAATGTAAGAATTGTCCATCTGGTTTGCATTAGAAAACAAACAGAGTTCAATCTCGCCATAAACCTGCCTGGTCCATTCTTATAGCTGTGCTAGATGGAGACTCAGCTGCTTATGTCCAAAGTACGACAGGGGGCTGTATTCTCGGTTGCCGGAGGAACCTGCAAACATTCTGAGTAGAGAAATATATTATTTACACTGCTATGTGTAGTGGATAACATTTATTTTATCTGGCCCTCGTCCTACGCCAACGAGTGCTAGCAAACAATAGATTCTGAGAGGCACATAAAGGAGTGTTTATATTGTGCTAATAGTTGTGAACAAAAGCAGTTTGATAAACCATGTCAGGCTGGGGCCCTGTCTTATCCATGTACTTAGAATCGTATCTTTAATCAGCGACTGTATGATAATGAAAAGATCGTGACTTGACCTGAAAATAGAAGGTGGTTTAGATACACACTGCCCATGTCTTGCATTGTTTGGTACAATGAACAAATAAAGTACCAAATTCTATTTCTCTTTTTGCATGTATAAGTTAGTTTCTAAGCTACAGCCTATGCAGTGCAATACAAGTTAACGATACATTGAGTACTATGCAATACAGAAAGATAAAATAATACTGATCATAATCATCATTAACATCATTTATTTATATAGCTACTGCAAATTCCATAGCACTTTACAATGACAATACTCCAGAGCAGGAAGAAAGCCAGCTTGCGCCCAAGGTAGCAGCCTGTTCTGTCTGTCCCTTGGCCCAGCCCTGGTACTCGCCCAAAGGAGATTACAGTCTATTTAAGTTTATAGGGAAAAATAAAGTTTTCGTATACAGGAAACATTATCCATTAGGCCCTTGAGAGCCCATGGGGGGGGGGAGGGGCATGTAGTTCCTGAATTCTGACTGTTGCACCGCTGGGCCAGCGCCTATAGGGTTAATGTCAGTGTGCTCAATGGCTGTGCTGACAGGGCAGCAGGGGCAGTTCTTCCTGGCATAGGCAAAACGAGGGGGGGTTCCTAGTGCACAGAAACCCCCCTCCAAGCCTGGGGCACTGTATAATTGAGGTGGCTGGACCCTGCCCCCGCTTCACACGGCTCTGCTTGAAAAGGGAGAGCTGCGTGCACCTAACAGTAGTGCACACAGCATTGCCCGTGTATATTATGGGCATAGGAAGAGTTGGAGAGCAGCCAAGCACTGTCTAAAATTATAGCCACACCTCCATGCATGCTGGCCACAGCCACTGGTGGCGTGGTGTGGAAACTTCCCTCTACAAATCCTGCATTTTCCCCTGCCTGGGGCATGTGAGGGAAAAGCTGTTGGGCAGGGAGGCACGTGAGTAAAAATCTGGTGGTGGCGGGGCATGTGAGAGAAAAGCAGGTGGGCAGGGTTAGCATGTGAGACAGAAGCTGGTGGGCAGGGGATTGCATGTGAGACAGAAGCTGGTGGGCAGTGTTAGCATGTGAGACAGAAGCTGGTGGACAGGGTTAGCATGTGAGACAGAAGCTGGTGGGCAGCTTTAGCATGTGAGACAGAAGCTGGTGGGCAGGGTTAGCATGTGAGACAGAAGCTGGTGGGCAGGGGTTTGCATGTGAGACAGAAGCTGGTGGGCAGGGTTAGCATGTGAGACAGAAGCTGGTGGGCAGGGTTAGCATGTGAGACAGAAGCTGATGGGCAGGGTTAGCATGTGAGACAGAAGCTGGTGGGCAGGGTTAGCATGTGAGACAGAAGCTGGTGGGCAGGGTTAGCATGTGAGACAGAAGCTGGTGGGCAGGGTTTGCATGTGAGACAGAAGCTGGTGGGCAGGGTTAGCATGTGAGACAGAAGCTGGTGGGCAGGGTTAGCATGTGAGACAGAAGCTGGTGGGCAGGGTTAGCATGTGAGACAGAAGCTGGTGGGCAGGGTTAGCATGTGAGACAGAAGCTGGTGGGCAGGGTTAGCATGTGAGACAGAAGCTGGTGGGCAGGGTTAGCATGTGAGACAGAAGCTGGTGGGCAGGGTTAGCATGTGAGACAGAAGCTGGTGGGCAGGGTTAGCATGTGAGACAGAAGCTGGTGGGCAGGGTTTGCATGTGAGGGGAAAGCTGTTGAGGAGCAGGAGGGCATTTGAGAGAAAATCTGGTGGGCAATGAGGGGGGGCATATGGGAGAAAAATTGCTGGGCATGGGTTGGGATGTTAGGGAAGAGCTGCTGGGCAGCGAGAGACATGTGAGAGAACAGCAGGAAAAGTGATTTGCCGCTTGTTTTCTCACTTTTTCCATAAAAATAATAATAATCATTTAAATGACTGAGAGAATACACTTATTTGCTTTAGTCACATGTGATGAAGTTGGGTCATGAAGATCTATGGAGATGAACGATATGTTAGGAGGGGGATGTAGTGTATTATTTTGTCATATAACAGATAAGTTATTCCCGTTCCACAATGCACTACGTGATATAACTTCTCCAAAATGCATCAAAACTAGGAGAACATTTCTGATTACATACACCCAGCACATCTCTCCAGAGTCGTCCTCTGAATACAGTTACTTCAGGAAACTTTGTTTGTAAGACTTAGCCAGCCAAACATTTCATTAAAACACATTACTCAGACATTCGTTCCCAGGAGGGTACGGCAATGACATTGTGACATAACCCCGGACAAATTGTTTCCTTTATAGTTCAAGTCACTATAATCAGTTTTGAAAAGAACTTTCAGGATCACCGAGAATCAGCGTAGCTGAGAGCGTCCGGCTGCCATCATTAACCGGGATCTTACTGCTCATATTACAGCCCCTCAAGACATAAAATAATAATGTCTACTCTTGTAGCCTGGGGAAGATGTACACAAAATATATACCATTCGACTATATGTATACATAGCTCCAGAAGAATCCAATAATGGGACTAAAGTCCTCAAACGTCTACCTATAGCGGATCGCACATGGCGTGCTGAGATGTATCCGCTCAGCCCCAAAGTGCCCCTGAAAAAAAGTTTAAAATCTTGGCAACCATGATTACTTTCAATGGAGAAACTGCTGTAAATGTAACTGGAGACGTTTCAAGAAAAGATTAAAATAGGTTTAAAAGACCTTTTACTTTTGTTATTTTTGATGTAAATGTAAAATAATTAAACAAAAAAAATGGAAATAAAAAAGTACTTTTACGCAGAAGTACACTGAGGAATTCCAATTCAATTATATTTTGGTAAATATACTTTCAGGCAAAACGAGCCCAATGTAGGACTTGGGCTGTATATAGTAAAACTCGGGTATAGCTCAGAGAGAGGCAAAATGTTATAATCTGAATATTCATTTTATATTGTTTCCCCGGCAGACTGTGGCCTTATGTGTTCCACATTGAACCTTCCCCTGTAAATTCCCAGTCTTGCCTCATTCACAGTACTGAGCAGAATGAATGGACAAGGTCTTCACCCCAGGGAATTTAGATACAGGAATGGCAGAACTGGAATACTGTATCACCCAAGCTTTGCACCTCTGCGAAATTCCACATTTGTGCAAAATGTTGCCCATCCCTATTATAGCTCATTAAATATTAATGTTTACATTGGTTGCAATTAAGTTACAAATATGATTCATACAGAATTATCCAAATAATAAAGAATAATATTAAACAAATACAGCAATGAATCAAGTCACATGGTCTATATATCAATATAGCATCAATTTAAGACTTAATATAGTGCACTTCTTATAATGAAAACACCGGAGTGAGCTTCTGTCCCGCTGTGGATTGCTCAGTCAGAGTTTATTCTACAAACTGAGCAAAATTAAGCATAGGCAAACTGAGGGGAGGGGGGGGGGGGGTTCCTAGTGCCTGGAAACCCTTCATCCAAGCCTGGGGCACTGTATAGTTGAGGTGGCTGGACCCTGCCCCCGCGTCACACGGCTCTGCTTCAAAAGAGAGAGGTACGTGCACCTAACAGTAGTGCACGCAGCATTGCCGGTGTATATTATGGGAATAGGAAGCGTTGGAGAGCAGCCAAGTACTGTCTAAAATTATAGCCACGCCCCCATGCATGCTGGCCACGCCCACTGGTGGCGTGGTGTGGAACCCCCCCCTCTGCAAATCCTGCGATTGCCCCTGTTAAGGATAACAATAGCTGCTACAGTCGACAGCTTTGATATCACTGCACCGCCCTTTTCACTTGCTGCCAACTACTGTGATGTCATGGTGGGCCCCGGGGCCAATTGAGTCAACTTTTGTATGCACCAATAGGGTGACAATGTGTCCTCCTTAATACAGAACATTTCTGAATGTTATTTACCACGTAAACTATGTGTCCTGTGTTCTGTGTTCTACTCCTTGTTTTGCCAGCTACTAAATAAAAAAAATAATTATGACATAGTGACAGTAATTAGTTAAAGGATAATTCCACCCAAAACTAAAATTAAAGTTAGGCAAGAGTTAAACCATACTTGCGAACTTTTAAATATTAGATCCAGAGAGAGGTGAGCATGTGGGGCGAAGCTCGGTTAATCACATTATTTTGGCCCCACTCTCCACTACGCAATGACGCAAATGCATCATTTTACAGCGGAGGCGGGCCAAAATGACGCAATTCCCAGAGAATCACGTCATGGAGGCTCCAAATAGGAAGTGGGCAGATGCGGAGGATGTCCTACTCTCTCCCAGAATTCGGGAGTCTCCCGGACATTCTGGCATAGTTGACAAATATGATTAAACCACAAAATTATACCTACCTGCACTCCTGCGAGTGCTCTGGTATAGCACATTCTTTGATGCCGGTAATCGTCCCTAGCAGAGTATCCTCTCTCCTGAATGGGTGGACTAATAAAAAATGATTTCTGGGTTGTCAAATCCTATCCCCCGTGATCTTTACATTCATCCAAATGCCTTCGGATATTCATTTGGATGAAGCCCGCCCGAACGGGACAAAGGTTCTCCTGCTCAGGGCTGTTAGAGGCATCTCAGGAACGCAGGCAAGTACAGAGTTCTTGTTTAAACTTATTTAACTTTATTCCACCCAATACTAAGCGGGGAGTTTACAGCTGCACAATTTTAAGCTTCATATAAAATTAGTCACAGAGCACGTACAGAACTTACTAGAGTACTTTGAACTACACGTATCTAACACTTGCTGCCCTTTGAGCTTCTAAAAGGCTGATCAGGGGCATTCACAAGATGCAAGTTAAGCATGCCCCTGGGAGTTGCGCCTTATTTTGGGTTCCATAGAGACAAATGCAGTTTTCAAGTTGGCGATAATTGCCGTATCTTTGTTCGAGATTCAGCTATACCCTAGATTAAGTTTAAGATACAGAGGCGGAACCGGGGCAGGTATAGTTTGTTTAACATGAATGGGGATTACTAATTCAGCCTTTAGGGTCCTAATCAAATTAAAACACGTGTATCAAAACAAACATTGCACCTAACAGTTTTGGCTACATTAAATAATTTCCTCTTTAGCAAATGCTTTACTTGCAAGTATAAAAACTGTGAAATATTAGCACCAGAGACAGAAAAGCTGGAACGCAAAGCTAGCACTTTGGGTGAAGATAAAAGACTTTTTCAGAGCTGTATGGAAAACATGACTCAAAATTCAGCCTCCTTCTCTGGACTACAGATTCCGCTCCCCCCCTTTGAATCCTTTCCAAAATCATCTCCTGCAGCTAGCGTTTAAAAGGTGACCGCGTTCAATGCGAGGTTATACGATGTGGTTCTGTTTAGCTGAAGTAGTCATCTTTTTTTTCTCTTCTAATGAGTAATGAGATTCTCGATCACACCACAGAGGTTACACGGGGTGGCCGGTTTTGAAAGGGAAATATCACTTTTTTTTTTTCTTTTAAAATCCATATGTGTAGCAGACATTCTGGCCAGCCCCGCACTACAGAGCTTTACCTACTGAGAAGTAAAACTTTATTACAGGGCATCTGTCGCCTTGAATTACCATTTTCCAAGCCAATGCAGTTAAATAAAATAAATATTTTTTTTTATCTTTTTAGAGATTTTCTTATTTTTATATTGATGTACTTTTTTAATCTGCCCCTTCCTCTGATGACATTTTCTACCTAATACCATTTATTTCTGTATCCAGGCGACCAGGGGAAAAACAAATTTAAAAGGAATTATAGTAGTATGAAAAGAAAGATAGCCCCGGCCACAAGAGCAACGACGAAGCAAATCCTTATTGGTTTTAAGTGGGGTTTATGCCGTCAGAAGTGGGATTAGTCATTTTAACAGCCCCAGGTGGCAATGGAATTAGTGGCCTTCTCATCACATTCGTAATCCTACTATTACTGTACTAAGCATGCCACGGACACAATATAATGATGCTACAATGCCAATCTCCTTCTACTATTCCATCACCCTCTGTACCTCTTGGCCTGCTTCCCTAGCCCTGTTTTCTTGAGCTAAGGCCTACTTCACGTTGGATATTACCATCACTCTCACTCACTCTCCCATAAAATAACATGTTTAGCATTACCAAGTTATCAAGGTGTAACTTGTTTAATCAGTATGTCCAGTCTTTGTTTTCTTTTTCTTTTCCCCACGTATTATGTAATGTGTAATGGATTGTTGCAGTCTGATTATTGTATACTACTGTAAACAGTGGCGGAACTACCACTGCTGCGGCAGGTACGGAGCACCAGGGGCCCAAGGAGATAATGGGGCCCGCTGCACTGAAGAGGGTTGGAACTAGCGAGCTACGGGCCCCGGTTCCCTCCTCCCCACACCCCTGCACCGGGGGCCCACAGCTCGCTAGTTACGCCTCGATCTATAAATGCTATGTGCCATGGTGTGGACCTCTTGTGGCTCCTTATAAATAAAAGATAATAATAATAATAACTTGGTTATAATGTCATTTATCGGTATTGTCGATGCTCCCGGTCAATATATTATTATATTATATTAGCGATTAGAAGAATGGATAGTGAGACTTATAGGGGCTACATTTTCCATGGACAAATCTTTAAACCCCCGAACATTCCGTTGAAATTAGGGACAGTAGTCAGCTATGCACATTAATACCATTGTTTGTTAATGAATCCATATATTATCTAATGGATAAGGAAACACATTTGTACAGATAGGCTTTCTGTACTTTGCGTGACATCAACTATATATATATATATATATATATATATATATATATGTATATCTATCTATATTTATATCTATCTCTATCTACATATATATACCTATATCTATCTATCTCTATATCTATCTATCTATCTATCTATCTATCTCTACATAAATATACCTATATCTATCTATCTATCTATCTACATCTATATATATACACCTATATCTATATATATATATATATATATATATATATATATATATATATATCTATATATATATATTTATATATTGTAACAAAACCGCACCCTTCTCTTGGCACTTTTGTCACCTTCTGTTGCTAGAATACCCAGTAGACATCAGCAACACAAAACTTCTTGTTTTAAATCAAACATATTTATTGTTGGCATCACAATAAATAATACTTCTGTCAGGATGACACCAGCAAGCAATACCTTTACTTGCACCTCCTGGTGACCCTAAACACTAACTAGACATAGCCCAGCTCACTACTGACTGGCCAACTAGTTCAGCGTCAGTCACCTCTGACAAGAGCACAACTCCAGGTTTAAATACCCATGTGTCCTCCCACAGGCTTGGATGACTGACAGGTGACACTCCCACCTTGTCTTTAAAGGAAGGCTCCTCAGGTGTTCTGTAACGCCTAATCAGCACAGCCCCTATCAGCTCTGTGGATACAAACACGTTAAAACATGCAAGTAAATCACTTTTTACATTTACTTTACCACATGTCTCTGACCTGCACATTACTGAACTTAAGCCCAGTGCTACACCTGTATATAACTTGGTCTGCAGCCTTTTACCTGCAGACAGTTAGCACCATAGCTAATTCCACTATTAGAGGCCTGTGGAAAACCACTCCCATTGCCACAATATATATATATATATATATATATATATAGATATATAGATTGACCCTTGTCTCTCCCTCTCTGTCTGTCTGTCTGTGTGAGTGTGTGTCTATAGTAGGGAATTTAGACTGTAAGCCCCAATGGGGCAGGGACTGATGTGAATGAGTTCTCTGTACAGCGCTGCGGAATTAGTGGCGCTATATAAATAAATGATGATGATGATGATGATGATGATATATAGATAGATATATTTATTTTTCCAATAGGATCTATTTAATTATACAGTATAACACAATAAAATATAATATTATTTCTTATTACATTTTATCATCAAGAGGCCATTTTGATCCACAAACCTACACACATTTGTACAAATCAAGGCATCAAGGTGAATATATATATATATATATATATATATATATATATAATATAATTTACAAGCAGATGGATTTAAGAATATATGCATTCTCAAACCTATTTCCTCCTTAATTTCTATCCCTTTAGAAAACCTCTTTGGTGCTTTAAATACAACTGACTATAATAATAACTGCCCATCACTGGTTAGTTCCGTGTAGAAGTGCTGGTGACAGCCAGCGGGAACAGCAAAGAATATTCATTCTGATTGCCAGCTCATTTTTATGTTTGGTGATTATAACCATATGCAGCTTGGCAGAGCCTTACAGGGATGGGACCGTGAGCAACACAATGTATCACCATCTGGTATCAGAAGAGCTGACTTTATAATCACAAATTATATGCAAATCAGGCCAAAGGCCATAAAATGTACCCATATGGGAGAATCAGTGAATTCAATGGCCTGGCACAATATCTAACATAGGGATCTCCACTGATTTGTCCTTTTATGCAACTTCATAAAATATTCAGGGTTGATCTGGCAATGGTAATATCACATCAAAGGGATACTAGTTTGTGCTTTGTTATATACGTTGTGTAAATACGTCTCGATCACAGGCAGATTGCGGAAAAACTTTATTACATTACACGTGGGCTTATTGGGTTAGGATGTGTACATTATATACATTATTAACATCCAGCAAGATGTTACTAATACAATGACCATTTCCTTTTTCCTCTGCTCCCCACCAAATACACTTCGTACTGTTGACCTGTTCTGAAATCTGTAAAACATATAAAGAGACCAATGGGTATATTTACTAAACTGCGGGTTTGAAAAAGTGGAGATGTTGCCTATAGCAACCAATCAGATTCTATCTGTTATTTTGTAGAAAGCAATAGATAAATGATAACTAGAATCTGATTGGTTGCTATAGGCAACATCTCCACTTTTTCAAACCCGCAGTTTAGTAAATCTAGCCCCAAGTAAGCTAAGCAGGTCAGTTTTAGGGCAAATGTCATAATTCCAAAACATCGGAAGGGTCAGTGGCCAAGAGTTTGAAGGATGGTCAGTCTTGTGACCACATCATTAAAAGATCGTCATGCGCCGGAACATAAGCGTGTTCATCTAAGATGGCTGCCACGGTCAGAAGAGGAGACCCGGCGGCCCAACAATAAAGATAATGGTAATAGTATTAATAATAGTCCGTGTGGCGAACACCGAGACCTCCCCGGGTAAGTCCAACGCGTGTCCCCCTTTCTTGTGAAGTGGGCAGGTCCTGATGACCCAAATTGTGTAATCATGGCACCAGCCCATGCAATTATGGGAATCTCAGTTACCTCCTATGAGAGATCCCGAAGGGAACGTCCAAAAACTAGGCAAGTATGCCTAAATGCCCGTGGCATTCTACAGAAAGCATGGAAGCAGGCAAAGGAGAGATGGAACCTTGCTACTGTAGATTTGGGTAAGGGAAAAGCAAGATCAATTCTATGGCTTTCAATATCCAACCAATTAGGCCAATCCCTCTGTGGCATGTTAAAGACACCAAAATGATAGATGATTTAACATTAATAATCATTATTTCTGCTCTTCAAAGGAGCCCTGCCGCATCTGTGGGATTTCCTAGATGACCTCCCGCAGAACCATAAATCACTTAAATCTCCCGAGTTCCATTTAGAACATTGAGCACCAATCGCCCTGTTAACCCCCAATTCCTTGAAGTAATGACAACACATAGTTCATCAAACTTGAACTTGACCCGACGTAGTCCCAAGGAGGTACGAGGAGCTTCTTAGAAATGAACAAAAAACGGGAATATTTCCATGCCTCTCTATAATGAGCTCACCCTTCAGGAACAGCACCGATTGGCCAATGAACACACGTCAGTGGCTATGAATCCGAGATAAAAAACAGCTGGGAGGTTTGTTTTCGTCTTTTTATTTTTTTTTCTAAAAACAAACGGGAAACAACTTTGAACTAAGTAGACAATGTCGTCTAAGCCCAAACAGATGTGGTTTAATCTTGTATTTGATCCTGGAGCAGAGTTTTTTTGCCCTGTGTTACAGGGTAACGTGTATATATGATGACTTTCAGATGCTTATGTAACAGTTATTTTCTCAGCCAAACTGTCACCTTGGAACAAACATCCTATAGGCTGAACATGAATAAGATCCTGCGACTATAGCAGAGGATGTATAAGGGAAGATCTATATCATGTTAGATAAATTCAAAACTGCGGCTAGATATTTGCTGCGCTGAGGGTGAACGCAGTACACATTTTGAAAGTTACGATATACAATTCGTTCTGAACATACCTGCAAGGCATTTGCTATTTTCTGACATCATGTGCCTATTTTTGCGCAAATGTGCCCATTTATTTGGGAAACGAACGGACTCATTTGTTCAAATGATGGGGTTTGTGGGGGGTGCAAAATTTTGAACATTCTGATGGAAAGTACACGGTGGTTAGCATCGCTGTATTACAGTGCATGGGCCGTGGCTTCCAATCCAACCACAATGTGGAGTTTGAATGTTCTCTCCGTGTTCGTGTGGGATTCCTCTGGGTGCTCCAATTTCTTCCTACAGTCCAAAAACGTACTTTATAGTCATTTTATACCTTGATTCTGATGGTATTTTACCTTTAGGTTAATCTGATACAGTTGACACATATAATAAACAGTCCCTGGTGATCATGGAATGAACCATAATTTTGGAGATAACTAAAAACAAGTTGATTTAATGAAGTGGGGATCCTAGGGTGGTAGTAGGCAGGGCATAAATTTTGAGTTTTTATTTATTCTACCACGCAAATAGTACATACATACTGACTTTACAGGGCAGTTCCAAAAACTGAAACGTGGGTGGGCACCTATATATCATCAACATCAACATTTATTTATATAGCGCCAGCAAATTCCGTAGCGCTTTACAATTGGGAACAAACATTAATAAGACAATACTGGGTAATACATACAGACAGAGAGGTAAGAGAACCCTGCTCGAAAGCTTACAATCTATAGGATGCACAAAGTCGACAAGTAGGCCCCTTTCCCAAATACAAATCTATAACAGCATACCTCCAAACATTTGGGTAGGCGGCATTGGGACAGGGGCGTGTTCAATTTGTGATGGGGGCGTGGCCATACCCAGGGGGGAGTGCCCAGCGCTTTTGAAGCGAAGAGCTTCTCTATTTTTTCCTCCCCTCCAGACAGGCATCATCATCATTACCATTTATTTATATAGCGCCACTGATTCCGCAGCGCTGTACAGAGAACTCATTCACATCAGTCCCTACCCCATTGGAGCTTACAGTCTAAATTCCCTAATATACACACAGAGAGAGAGAGAGACTAGGGTCAATTTTGATAGCAGCCAATTAACCTACTAGTATGTTTTTTTTTTGGAGTGTAGGAGGAAACCGGAGCACCCGGAGGAAACCCACGCAAACACGGGGAGAACATACAAATTCCACGCAGATAAGGCCATGGTCAGGAATTGAACTCATGACCCCAGCGCTGTGAGGCAGAAGTGCTAACCACTTTCCCAGGCAGGACCGAGCCCTCAATTCGGGAGTGTCCCTTCAAGATCGGGACAGTTGGATGTATGTAATGAGGTGCACATTTGTAATTTACCTTTAATATATGAAATTACATATGGAGCATCTGATAATTGAGCAAACCGCAGATTTCCATGCGCTTTGATGTGGGCTTTGGCCAAAGGTGTCAAAACGCAAGTCCCGATTTTCCACATGCAAATACAAATCAGGCAATTTATCAAGCTGCGGTGTGCCGAACAGCTTGGCAAACTGAACTTTAATATTAGAAAACAAAAGATGTGATTGGTCAGCTGCAATCCAATGGAAAGAAGCGAATCCATATGCGAGAGGAAAACTAATTCAATCTCCAGTGAGCCCAGCTAGTTAATAGCCGAGCCAATCAGGAGTGGCCTCTTAACCCGCTCAGCCAATCACAAAGAGCCTATCAAATAATATCAGCGTAACATCTGTGTAATAAATTATAGTTATATAGTTATTCTGCAGTGTTTTCTTTTTAAATGACAGATTTCCCTTCCTGGATCTTGCTGGCTGAAGTCTCTCTTCATCTTTGCAAGTTCCAAGTCACCAGTTACTTCAAATACCCCTTTTAGAAAGCGTAACCTATATCAATTTCTGTAGAGCATTGCAATAAAACAATATATGCAAAATGTATAGTATGTTGTCATTATACAATTATACAATGCACAAATATGTTTGCAAACAGTTTTCCACACTGGTTTTTCAGCAATAATCCTTCTGTAAGGACGGAGCATAAAATTGGAAAAAATTCCAAAATGTCCCAGCTGGGCTCCGAATTGCCATGAATAGTAATGATGTCATCACAAAGTCTTAGATTTTCAAATGTTTTAGGCTGGGGGCCAATAAGAAAATCTCTTCCTTCCTCCTTAACTCTCATCTGGAAGTGAAAACTTGTAGCCACTTTTTATGCTACATTACAACTGGATGAAAAACACATGATACTTGTTTTTGAAATTCAGAAACAAATGTGTGATGTCCTTCCAAGGTCCTACTTTATCGTTTCAGAATTCCCAAGCTGCGAGGCACAGCAGTCATGTGACCGCCTGACGTAAACAAATAGCGCTCCTTAACCCCTTCTGTGCTGGAAAACCCCTAAGCTCATTCTGCTTCAACGATATATAGATCCATATCCCATAATAGCAGGGGCAAATGCAGGATTTGTATAGGGGGGTTTCCACACTACACATTGCCAGTGGGCGTGACCAGAATGCATGGGGGGTGTGGCTATAATTTTGGACAGTGCTTGGCTGCTCTCCAACACTTCCTATCCATATAATATACATGGGCAATGCTGCGTGGACTACTGTTAGGTGCACGCAGCTCTCCCTTTTCAAGCAGAGCCGAGTGAAGCAGGAGCAGGGTGCAGCCACCTCAATTATACAGTGCCCCAGGCTTAGAGGGGGGTTTCCAGGCAGTAAGAACTCCCCCCCCCACACCCCTCGGTTTGCCTATGAATAGGATGTCACAGAATGGGGGGAGCCAATTTAAATTAAATGAATGTGTTTGCATATAGTAATACATAATATAATGTTTTAAGTATCCATGGAACTAACTTTCCTTACCTAATGTATTGTAGTATTTATTACGTTAAGTAACTGGCAAACTCCATATAACCAGGCATCATGGCATAGGGCGCTACTGCATAGAAAGTGACATTTTTTTTGTAACTACTAGAATGTCTACTGAATCTGTCTCCTGTTTCTGACGTAAACAAAAAGTCAACACTTAACTTGCTGTAACATTTTCAGCAATGTTGTATTTCACCTTTTTTTGATAGCTGAAGCCTTAACTGGGAGTTAATTGAGAGTTTTTGGAAATAAGAAGGAAATAATCAGGTGACATTATCTGTATCAATGGTATGCCAATGGGGGCCCTTTAAACCGAACTAAAAAATCTCGTTCAACGATGGGACGATGTCGTTCCGATTCTGCAGTGTGCAGGCACTCGCGATCAGGATCTCCACAGAGTGACCATGTCAGCTTTTCAACCAATCACATTCTAGCTTTCATTTATCTAGTATATCCTGGAAATTGCTAGCTAGTATCTGATTGGTTGCTACAGGCAACACCTTCACTCTTCCTTTTAGAAGGTTTGATAAATCTACCCCTAAGACTTTAAAACCCGATGACCATGGAACAATTGGTCGGAATGAGGCACGTCTAGGTAGATCAGTGTATAGTTTGGGGACGAGGACATTTTGCTATGTCAGAAGAAGACGATTGTTAGAAGGAAATGAGAAATGTTTTAATATTTTTTTTTAAACAGACACAGCTCCCTGGTTATAAAATAAGAATAAAATATATTAGAAACTACTTGCAAGTGTTCACCTATGGTTTTACACCACATTAAATGACAGTTTTCCTTGACATCCTAACGGGTTCCAGGCTACTGACTATTTATGTTCTATGCTAAAATGGAAAATAGCTTAAAATAGACGGAAAAGTAAAGGCTTTGGGTTAGCTTTTTAACCTAAATCCTCTCTCTCGGCGGAATTGAAGCTTTTATTTTTAATGCCGGACAAGGACTCCCATCCTGGTGTAACCACATCAAGGCACGATATGCACTGTAATTCATACGTACACACTTCCCATAATTGGGGTGGGAGCTGTACAGTATCAAAGGCTTGAGGGGGAGCGATGTTTATGCTGGTAGCGCACTATGAATAAAGGAACAAAACCTTGGAATTAATCCATACATCCAAACAGCTGTATCTTAAAAGCCGTAAACTAAACAAAGACGTTTACGTTCTGACAACACTGGCGGAGGAAGATTTCCTTCTCTGATCAGATGAGGATCTGAGTGAGACTTATGCTGAGATGGCAGCTGGGTATACGAACTGCCACGGTCTGATAAACAAAGGGCGCAGGGTTTTTTGGCAGCCGTGAAAATAAATGTTATGGGAAGGAGGGCAATTCTCATGTGTAATGGAGTAATAATTGTTCTCTCTCAGAAATTAGGTTTCCTATTTAGTGGCATTGTGTACCTAAAGGTACTCCTACTTGGCTGAATATCTGCCCGTGTTACCCTATGGATGCTGGGTAGGGTACCCATGGATGTGAATATTTACATCCATATCCTTGATAAAATTTATAGAAAGATTTGCAAACCTTGAGGCCATTCTATAAACATGACTTAGCAAAAAGGGCCTGATTCACATCAGAATTCTACTTGTGCGTGAGTTGTGGTTTAAAAAGGAGAGCGGAACTTGAATTTTCATTTGAATATGGGTGTAAGATAGAGATGCTCAGGCTCGGTTCCTCAAGAACTGAACACACCTGAACTTAGGGGATCCGATTACCGATCTGGCTCAGCACTTTTGCGCGCCCTGGGAATCGAAAACGAGGCAAAAGGTCACAGTTACGTCGTCGGATCTCAGATCTTGCGATTTTTGGATTCCTTTTTACGATCCAACATAACAGTGGGTGGGAGGGCCACTTTCTATTCTGCCACTGCTGGGTGCCAATGTGTCCTAGATGTGCTAGGAACTGTCGTATGTCTGAGTCATTGCTCTGTCGCTTACCATCCAGCCAGGTTGCTGCAGTATTTGTCCGAAAGTGTATGAAAATAATATTGTGACATGTGAGGTAGTCAAAATTGACTGCAAAGGACTTGAAATTAGTGTTATTGAGGTTAATAATAATGTAGGAACAAAAAAAAAACATATTTTAAGATTTCTCCTAAAAAATCCAAAACCAAAATCAAAACACACGAGGGCGGTTTTGCCTAAACCAAAACACGAAGCTAATCCAGATCCAAAACCAAAACCAGTTCACGGCGGTCAGTGAGCATCTATAGTGTAAGTGCGCTCTGCCAAAACAGTACTTGCTGCATGTTACCAAAAAGAACACAGAGCAGTATACACACAAGCAAAGGTGCAATATAAGGTCACATTAGAATGCAAACAAATAATGTTATATTACAAAAATAAATGAACAATTTAAATACATAAATCAAGGTGTTCTCAATGCACACTGTACATACAATGCGTTTTTATGGCCTGTCTCACATACATACACATCTTTTGTAGTAATAATATAAAAATTAAAGAATAAAGACTTAATTGTCTTTATAAATGTTATTAATCTTTGCAGTCATCATAAATACTGAGGCATGTTCATCATCTTGATAAAGATATTTAGGTCATGAAACGCGTTGGTCATTACAGAGTTCTTCCAGCTGGACCTCTCCTTTCCATTTGGAACTGTCTGATGTGTGTCTACAACCCCGATTTCTAACGTCTACACGTCCTACCGAGAGATTTACATGCTGATTCCTATCTGCAACCTGGTGGGAGTCTTAATATACTTTAGAGAAGGAGTCTGTTTATTTTTAATTTTATTTGGCTATTGATGTGGAAGATATGAAAATGTTATTTTAATTTAAAACCTACTACGCGAGAGAAAATCTTCTTTTTGCCTTTCCCCTCATGCGGTTGTTGAGCGATACTTGTGTTTAAGAACAAAAGAAGCACAAAGTAAAGGATTTATTCACATATTGCTCCATTATTGTAAGTAGCATTTTTTTTAATATCAATTCACTGCGCTGGTTTTTCATTTGCGGTGGTGGTGAACACTTTGCACGAAAAAAAAACCACAAGTTGAATTTGGCATGTATATATGATATATACATGAGCTGAAATCGGTTTACATCTTTTTATTTTTTAATTATTTTTCTATGATTCCCTTAGATTGTACGCTCCTCTGAGCAGGGCCATCTCTCCTCCTGTTTCCACCACTTCTAACTCTGCTCTCCAGCTACTTAGCCCTCCTCCTCGAGGGTCCTCCACCCCACGTCCACTCTCGCTCCCTCCTCCCCCCTGGGGGTCTCCCTGTCTTCCGCGCTCTCCTTCTTGGGCCCAGTCGTTTGCGGATCCTCCCTCCCCCTTCCCCGCCCTCTCTAGCTGTGCATTGAGCGTACTGAGTTGCTGTGTTTACTGTACTGTGCTGTCTCCCATTGTATTGTGATTTTGTTTGTCTCTGTACGGTGCTGCGGATGCCTTGTGGCGCCTTATAAATAAATATTAATAATAATAATAATATGAGATATTCACAAACAATTAAAGCATCGTCACGAAAATGAGTTACAAAAGAAGGTTTTGGAGAAACATCAATCCGGTATGAGAAGGAGATTTTTGAACACTCTTTTGAATTGTTTTGAACTTTAATTTTCCTCTTTATGTTTTTTTTTGAGCCATTAGTGTCGTCATTCTCCTCATATCCTGTGATATTTGTAGTTACAGAGTTTTGCGGGCTTGAGGTAGAGATGGCCGCGCTTGTCTTTTGGAGCGTTGTTGGTTTAGTTGCCTATTTTCTATACGTTGTATTTCATATGCCCACAAAAAAAAAAAGTGTACGCTTACACCCGTGTGCAGATTTGGTAGCATCTGACACTTGTGCCTCTCTTCAACTAGAGAAGGTGACCCGGGGAGGAAAAGGTGCTCGAATGTAGGCTGGGAAGAGTAAGGGTGTGTTTGGACCATTGCAGACCTACATAGAGAGGTATATAGGAGCATGGCTGTCTTTTCCACTGGGCACGATGGCCAGGTGCTCGGGGACCCCACGGGCAAGGGGGCCCTATAGGCAGGGCTTTTAATTAAAAAAAAAAAATCCTGCAAAAAAAAAAAAAAAAACGTACCTTTTGCAGTCAGGTCAGGTGGCGATCCGGCTCCCTCCCTGTTCCCCTCCTCAGTGCTGCGCTCTCAGTGAATGTCGGGTGTGACGTCATCGCGCCTTACGTTTTCATTGAGGAGCGCAGCATGGAGGAGCCAGGACGCGAGAAGCAACGGAGAAGCATGCAACATCGAGGATACAAAGAAGCAGAAAACACAAAATAATAAAAAATAAAAGAAGAAGGGGGTGCAATCAGAGAACAAAGCGATTGAAAGGTAAGTGAAGGGGGATTTGATTTTTTAGTTGCTGTACTTCAAGGGTCGCTGCACGAGTACATTAAAAATAAAGTGATTATATATATATAGTTTTTCATACAACTTCTGGAACTAACATTAACTAGGAATGTCTTCTGGATTGATGACAACTTTACCTTCAATTATTGAGATGTGCTATGGGATCAAATGTGGTATTGTCATACACCAATATATATATATATATATATATATATTTTTTTTTATTTTTTTCTGCACTCTATCTTCTGTTATTTGGCCATCTATAAATCTAGTCATAGTTATAGTTGGGAAACTTGATTTTTGGAATATATAAATATATATTATATATAGAGGGCCCCAGTGCACTGCTTTGCCCGGGGGCCCATAATGTTGTTAAGATGGCCCTGTTTAGGAGTCGGATGTCTTGCGGCTAATCAGCAACACTGACCCCCCCGAACGAATAAAGTTCTAAGCGCCAGTGCTCTTGGCCTGCTCTAGTTGCAGCAGTTTGGGGGGGACAGTGTAGGGTCCCCCCCAAAAAAAAGTCACCCCTGACACTAGGCTATGACAACCTGGGCTGCTGACAACATAACAGGGAAAACAGACGAATGTGGTCCCCAGGGGAGGGCTAGCAAAATTTAGCCTGGGGGACAAGACTCAACTCAGCAGCTTATTAGGAACCTTTTAAATTAAAAAAAAAAAAAGCAAGTCACCCAGGCCAAGGTAGCCCACTATGGGACCAGGAGGTGCCCCTTTCGGAATATCACAGAACCCTAGCTTGCTCAGCACAGGGGCTGAATTCTCTATGGGAATAATGCCTGCAAAAAATATATGTTTTTGTGTTAGGGCTTTTCCCAACATACGTGTTGGGGTGATAAGTAGTTAAAATTGAGAAATCAGCTTTTTCCATGTGGCACTCCATTATAACCTGCTTTTTCCAATGTATTACACACCTAAATCCATGGATGGGCCCCTCTTCTATCTTCCAGCTTTTATTCCAATCTGGGGGGAGGGGGGGCACCCAGGAGCCCAGAGCCCCGTCATGAATGACAAGTCTCCCGACTTGTGACCGACCAATACAGAGCAGTTTCGCTCTGATTGGTCAGACCCTGAGAAAGCTGCTCTCATTGGTTAGCAGACGCTAAATACCACGTGAGGTTCAGCTACAATGAACGACGTTCATACATTGTCTAGGTTATTTTTGGTTGTTATCAGCTATTAAACTGTTGTCATCATACCATGCTCTTCTGCAATACATTTACTGTTTTTTGCTATTTGTTTGTTTAGTGTGACAAAAAATTGTAAAAGCAAATTATAAAAAAAGTGTGTTTTAATAGTTTGGTGACACCTAGTGACTAAATCATGGAATTGCAGTTCAGAACGTTGCTGGGACAATACTTCATGATGTAAAGCAGCATTTTCAGTTACTCTGTCAGTTTGGAGACTCATCATCATCAGCCACTAATTCCACAGCGCTGTACAGAGAACTCACTCACATCAGTCCCTGGAACTTACAGTCTAAAATTCCTCTTGCTTTGTGCAATGCTACAGTCATCTTTCAAAACTTTGTTAATGATATGCTAAACTACCCTCTGTATTAGCACACAGTAATTTGCCTATATGATATCCTGACTTATTCCCAGAGGTTGCCAATCAGTGAATGGTCAGTCCCTGCAGACTTGCAAGCCATGGAGCGCTTTGTGGATCTTGTCAACTTGTACAAGATTTTTGTTCATTTCTAAGAAGCTTCTTCCAGCTGAACAAAACTACTCAGTTAGGGATTGTGAATTGAAAGCCGTATACTTGGGATAGGATTTACTTGAAGGGTCCCAAGTTCCATTCAAAGACCAGTGTAACCTGAAATACTTACAGACAACTCATCAGTTAAACTCCAGGCAACATTTCTATACTGGTTAGGCGATGGGTCTAATGAACTTAGTGTTACGGTCTCACTCTTTGCTGCACTAAGTCCTAACTGGTGCAGTTCTGCATTTCCACCACAAGAGGCTGCCATGGGGATCATGTGTCCTGGAAGCACCTGAGCTGCCTCACTCAGCTGTAAGCTGGTAATGCTGATGACTATACTCACCACTGTCAATCAGACATGGCTGGGTCATTGTTTTGCAGTTCTTGTTGTGCAGATCTGAATCATTGCTATTCCTGGTTCCTATATTTCAGCACCTTGCTATACCTGGCTTTTGACCTCCGCTATTGCTGTCTTCCTTTTACCCTGACCCACGGCTTGTCTGACCATTCTGCATTTCTGGAATCCTGACTCTGGCAAATTTAAAGGTCTTTGTTTAGGTATATTACTTCTAAACTTTTTGCTGCCTAACTTGCCTGGCCTTTCAGCCAATGAGATCCTACACTGCTTGTAGTAACAATAAACATTACTTTAGTTTACAATCACCATTGTTTCTGTGTGATAATACAGTAATATTCTGTGTGATATACAACAGAACCTTGACACTTATGTTATCTGATTTTGTTTCTGATCTTTGGTTCTTGCACTGATTTCTAGAATTCATCCTGTCCTGTTACCTGACCTTGCTCCTGTTTCTGCTTCTTGATTCCTGGTACTGACTATTGGTGCCAACCTGGGCCTGTCTGATTTTAATCTAGACTCCTGAACCTGAACTGAGTCTACTAGTCTACTGTTCCAGCCATTGGAATCCTTTCCTGCACTCAGCTTCCTGCAACAAGCCATTCATCTGAACAGTAGTGTTTTGGACAGCAAGGTCATATACACTGTAAAATATCTTAAAGGACCAGTAAACATAAAACGATTATATTTTGATGTAAACCTCCTAGTACTGAAAAAAGTATCATTGCCCAGGTTCCCTCGCATTACTGTTGAAATGCATTCTCCACCCTAATTATCTCAACAGTCCAAGTAGTAAGTGTTTTTTTTAGTGAAGCATCAACAATGTGCATATCCTCACTTTTGTTCAGACATGAGTGTCACTGGCAGCAGAATAGGGGTGTGATCACATGATAATGGGGGGGTGTGGCCACGGCTCTTCGGGACATGGTCACACCCCCAGAGGGCTGCCTAGCGCTGTAAAGTGTTAGACTGTCCATTACATACCTCCATTCCCCCAACATTCCCACCGGCGTCACAGAACCCTAAAATCAGGACTGTTCCACTGAAATCAGGACAGTTGGGAGGTTAGATATTGTTCAAATGTCAAATTAAAATTATTTCAAGTGTACCCATCTATATGGGCCAACAACATCTGATTCCATCATGACATGTGGACTGTTCACGATTAAATGTAAATTTTAATTTTAATACTCTCATCCTATATAGGAACTGCCATAAACATTTGTATATTTGTACATTTGTGTGCACATGACACATTTGGGAATTTTTAAGCATTATTCGTTCTATCGACAACTAATTTATACATTTGCATCAAGAAAAATAGGGAAATTTAATTATAATTTCTTTCATTTGTTGCCCACAAAACAAAACAAAAACTTACCTCCTTGGACAGCTGCTTCAGATTAACAAAGTAAAACTGTTTGGGGACCCTATCCTCAAGGAAGAAACAACAGCAGCTGTCAGCAGGTAGACGGCTAACTCCTTGTAAATAGCCATTTACAAGTCATTGGGAACAGTCAGCGCTAGTGTTGTATCAATGACCAAGAGAGTATAGAAACGATAATACATTATAACATTTACTAATCAAAGTATATATAAATTTTAGTCTATAGAATCTGCTTGCTTAATTTTTTTTATTATATCCTAATAATATAGAAAAAAAACATTGTCACAGGGGTGCCGCGATCGCCCTAGAAAAAAAAAGAAAAAACAAAAGACAAAAAAAAACAAAAACAAAAAAAAACTTACCCATCCAGCACCGGATCCTCCTCACTGACTGCCGGGCGTGACGTCATCATGTCCGGCAGCCTCAGTGAGGAGCAGCAGCAGAGAAGACGTCAGGGAAGAAGGTAAGTAAAGGAAATGAAGGGGGGCACTGAGAGACAGGCTGAAGGGGGACACAGAGAGACACTGAAGGGGGACACAGAGAGACACTGAAGGGAGACACAGAGAGGCTGAAGGGGACAGAGAGACATTGAAGGGAGACACAGAGAGGCTGAAGGAGGACACAGAGAGGCTGAAGGGGGACAGAGAGAGGCTGAAGGGGGACAGAGAGAGGCTGAAGGGGATAGAGAGACACTGAAGGGGGACAAAGAGAGGCTGAAGGGGGACAGAGAGACGCTGAAGGGGGACAGAGAGACACTGAAGGGGGACACAGAGAGGCTGAAGGGGACAGAGAGACACTGAAGGGGGACAGAGAGAGACGCTGAAGGGGGACAGAGAGAGGCTGAAGGGGACACAGAGAGGCTGAAGGGGGACACAGAGAGGCTGAAGGGGGACACAGAGAGGCTGAAGGGGGACACAGAGAGACTGAAGGGGGACAGAGAGACGCTGAAGGGGGACACAGAGAGGATAAAGGGGGACACAGAGGATGAAGGGGGACAGAGAGAGATGCTGAAGGGGGACAGAGAGAGATGCTGAAGGGGACAGAGAGACACTGAAGGGGGACACAGAGAGGCTGAAGGGGGACAGAGAGATGCTGAAAGGGGACACAGAGAGGCTGAAGGGGACAGAGAGACACTGAAGGGGACAGAGAGACACTGAAGGGGGACTCAGAGAGGCTGAAGGGGGACAGAGAGAGATGCTGAAGGGGGACACAGAGAGGCTGAAGGGGACAGTGAGAAACTGAAGGGGGACACAGAGAGGCTGAAGGGGACAGAGAGACACTGAAGGGGGACACAGAGAGGCTGAAGGGGATAGAGAGACACTGAAGGGGGACACAGAGAGGCTGAAGGGGGACACAGAGAGGCTGAAGGGGCACACAGAGAGGCACTGAAGGGGACAGAGAGACACTGAAGGGGGCAGAGAGACACTGAAGGGGGACACAGAGAGGCTGAAGGGGGACAGAGAGAGACACTGAAGGGGGCAGAGAGACGCTGAAGGGGGACACAGAGAGGCTGAAGGGGGACACAGAGAGGCTGAAGGGGGACACAGAGAGGCACTGAAGGGGACAGAGAGACACTGAAGGGGACAGAGAGATGCTGAAGGGGGACACAGAGAGGCTGAAGGGGGACACAGAGTGTGAGATGGCGAAAAGGGGGACACAGGGTGTGAGATGGCGAAAAGGGGGACACAGGGTGTGAGATGGCGAAAAGGGAGACACCGGGTGTGAGATGGCGAAGAGGGGGACACAGGGTGTGAGATGGCGAAGAGGGGGACACAGGGTGTGATATGGCGAAGGGGATACAGAGTGATATGATAAAGGGGCACAATGTGATGGTGAAGGAGTCTAAATACATCTTACGTCATTTTGACCCAACTACTTAAAAAACAGGACTACCCGGTAATTATTTTTGCTTAGGGGTGCCTTGGAAAAATTATGGTGACCCTAAGGGTGCCTCGAGCTGAGAAAGTTTGGGAACCACTGGACTAACTTGTGGTCAGGTAAACTCTATCAAACCTTCAATAATCATTATTGCCACTAGAGGGCCACTCTCATTAAAGATGTTTTGAATTACTCTATGGAAAACTAATAATATTTCCCTCTCTGAATACAATATTAAGTCAATCACTAACATAAATAAATCACAATTTGTCATTTTATTTGATGGTATTACCAAAATTCTAATGTAACCATATCAAGTCCTTATATTAATAGTCACATTACATTAATAGGTCATTCCCACCTATTTAAATTCAACAATCCCATCAAACAAAAAATCTAGTGAATATTAAAATACATTCATTTATAATGACATCTTTTTTCATTAACCTTAGCCAAAAAAAATAAGCATCAACCCACCATTCATTTTGCTGCACATACATAACAACTATCACAATCAAATATGTAATATATAATCAATGTATAATAATACATAATAAATAAACCTCTTAGGAGTATATTTACTAAACTGCGGGTTTGAAAAAGTGCAGATGTTGCCTATAGAAACCAATCAGATTCTAGCTGTTATTTTGTAGAATGTACTAAAGAGATGATAACTAGAATCTGATTGGTTGCTATAGGAACATCTTCACTTATTCAAACCCGCAGTTTAGTAAATATAACCCTTAACGTTTAAACCTACATCAGTGTAGTAATTCCAAAACGGACATTTATATCTGTAAGTAAAGCAGAGGAAAATACACCCAATGTGAAGGACATAGGTAAATATAAAGCACCAATAAAAACTTTGAAAGCTTATCTGAATTTTACCAGGGTCTTCAAACTTCTGTCATGCAACTTTCAGGAATGATCCACGGAGCTCAAAATGAGGATCTCTTATGTCCGCATATCAAAGATCACAGAATTCCCCTAATAAAGCATATGGAATACAAGAGAGTAATACTATCAAAAATATTTTGAATTGCCTATACAAGTTAATATCTGAGCTTTTCTGGATAATTCATCAAGTCCAGAATTAGATGGAACCAGAGAGCCCCACCCCCACCAAGGGCAAACGCAGGATTTCCACACCACGCTGCCAGTGGGCATGACCAGCATGCATGGGGGCGTGGCTATAATTTTAGACAGTGCTTGGCTGCTCTCCAACTCTCCCTATCCCCATAATATACACGGGCAATGCTGCGTGCACTACTGTTAGGTGCACGCAGCTCTCCCTTTTCAAGCAGAGCCGTGTGAAGCAGAGGCAGGGTCCAGCCACCTCAATTATACAGTGCTCCAGGCTTGGAGGGGGGTTTCTAGTGCCTACCCTCCTCGGTTTGCAAGAAAGCCACGATTATATTCAGAAGAGACACAGGATAGCTTGTTAGAAACTGACGCATTTCATCAAGAACTGACTTATACTGACAACAACAAACAGTATCTGTCACCACTTTAGTCCACTGCAGGTAAATGCTCAACTCCGATAAGTTTAATATCTCTGGTATTATGATTGTGTGTTGTTGTAGCTTTACTCTTTGGCTAGATTTTTATTTTGGATAATTTATTTATTGCATTTATGTGCGATATACACTGGCAAAAGGACTCACAGAAAAAAACTAAAAATATTCAATTAATGTCACCTGTAAATAATATAAGCATTAATGGCAAAACAGTTTACAGTTTTCTTTTACATGAAAAACATTTATTAGGGTGTTCTTAATGTCTGCTAAACATAAAATACATTTTTACAGTTGCTCCTGATTGCAAACACATGTTATAGCATGCATACGAGACTGTGATCACTACTGATCAGGGCTTAGACTAGCCCTGTAGCTGGAGCAAGAGATACGGCAGAAAAACAAGTAACTTTGAGACGCCCAAAGCTTGAATTGGATATGGCTGCGTGCACTCCAGTTTGGCACGCCCTTATTGTACATTGACTATGGGCGAACGCTCCTTCCTCGCCCCTGTAGTCTGTGATAAGTGTCCTTTGCATGTGAATAAAACATTGCTGTGTTTAGTTGCCTATGGTCAGGTTCTGGCCATGCACATATGAAATTTGTGTACGATACACACAAAATCGGCACTTACGTTCCTTGATGAATCCGGCCCGTTATCTCCAAGTATTAATGCAACACTAGCGCTGACTGTTGTTTATAATTACTTCTAAAGCTGCCCCAGGATTCCTTATCATAGGTCACCCCGGGAAAGTAGAATAAATCATGCGACTTGCATGTTATATCCAAAGTAAGAAAAATTATACTATGCGGCTGGTGAATATTGAAATATGGGGAAATTTCCAGAGACAAATACTTACAACCTGTGATTATCGCTGGATATTAAGTATTCTTTATTTATGCATAGAAGAACTCTTAATGTTTTCCAGCGATCAAGTCTAGAAGACCTGAGAGAACAGGAACCAGCAGAGGACGAACCCCTCTCCCCACTTGATGCATCATCCAGCAAATGAGGATGTTAATGGCAACTGCACAAGCCGCATTTATACACTAAGTGTTTGCAGCCAATTTTTGTGCACGCAAAAGTCACAATTTTATGTTTAAGTCTGAATAAATTAAGTCTGAGTCTCCCTTCCGCCCTCTTAGATCTACCTCTGACCTGCGCCTTGTCTCGTCTCTGGTAACCACCTCTCACTCCCGCCTACAAAACTTCTCCCGCGCTGCTCCCCGCTTAGGGAATTCCCTACCACGTTCAATCAGACTTTCCCACAGCCTTCAAATCTGTAGATGCTCTTTGAAAACCCATCTCTATTTTAGAGGTGACCTTATCCTCGATAACACTATTCACACTAATGCACCCCCACAACTGTCCCAATCTCCACTCTGAGCCACACTCTCTTCTCTTGTTTCAGTTGTACCCTCCTCCACTTAGAATGTAAGCTCTACAATGAGCAGGGTCCTTCATACCCTTTGTTTTCATGTCTGCATTTATTTTGTCTACCTTGTATGTCCCTGTTTTATGTATGTCCTGTATTCCCTACTGTACGGCGCTACGTAGCACTATGGTGCCTTATAAATCTACAATAATAATAATAATAATAATCAAGTCCTTTATATTCACACGCACACGCCATGGCAATCCTTCCAATATAAATTTTCATAAAACACAGCTAAACTATTGCAAAGCAATAAATCACATAATACTGTACTACGAATATAGGAGCCAAACAGGTGCTCCTACAAGCCAGCCAAGAATCTTATGGTTATAATTCTCTACATAAAACCAAAAGACGCACAATACGTAGGGATGATTTTGACAAATCCTTATTGATGAATTGAAGACAACATTGTGCATTTATGTAGAGGTGACAGCTCCACTTTAACTGTGGTTGAAAGTTAACAACATCATCTCAGCGGTGGATTAGTGTCGGACTGTTTTTCACACATTTCTGCCAGGAACAATTGGTGACTAAGAACTAAACCATGGAAGTATTAGCTTAACACGTCTTACAAACAGGTTCTAATATTGTGATACTGGTGATTTGAGTACAAGCAGAAAACACGTCACAGAATTAGTATTGTGACACTTATCCTTCACACGCCCTCATGTTTGACAAAGGGTCTTCAAATTGGCAACAACGCCCGTGCAGCTTAAGCATCTGACGAACTGCCACATCCCTCAGATACACATCAACAAAAATAATACATAGTAACATTGTAATTGTATATGAAATAGTTGTTTCTAAAGGTCTTGACAAACATTGTTTTTCAAATCCATCTTGTCCTTCTACTCTGCCATTACCTTATCCTTGTGTTAAAATGGAATTTTTAATAAATCGATATGATTGTATCTTTAATCGTCAGTTCATTGTATTTTCCTATGACGGTTCATTTCTCTTTAATTATTAAGATAAAAAAACTAAGACTCCTATATTGAATAAAATATCTTTGAGTCACTAGCTACTTTGAATATTAATTAGTCTCATGTATTACTTGTGAAGCCTAAATCTATAAGTAAAAAATAGATTTGCACATATATTTAGTATAAACACAGAATTTTGATGTTTCACAAGTCATATGTAAAAAGCTACGGGTGGAAAGTAATTGCTTATGAGAACCAGTCCCTGATTTACATTCTGAGACAGACTAAAATATATGTTCAATATCTTAATAAGATAAGTTAAGTAAAAGGTTTAGAGCCTTGGAAAATGCCACTATCATATCTGTTGTTAAATCCTTGTTAATTTAAGACTAAATATGACTTCACTAATTGTAATATTTCTATTTAAGATTTACCTGTGATCAATTAACTAAAGCTCCAGATGTCAACGTTGCCTGAGGGGCCATAACAGAGACGCCATTCGATCTGCCCAGAGAGAGACAGAATTTATTGCATATTATAAATAACTTTGTTTTGGAACATTGTATAAACACTATAATTACTGATGTGCATGTGTGAACTGATCACATTGTTCAAATAGCATAAAAGTTCACTCTTACCGACTATGGTCAGAGGGTTCTGTAACGAAACGCTAGGCTTACGATAGCAGCGCTGCATAATTCAATTTTAAAAGAATGGTTTATTGATAAATGTATTTATTCTCTCTTTAAGCAACTGGATCGGACAATCAATTATTTTCACTTTAATACATGTTACATATGTTGGTACTGGTACAAGAAAAAAGACACAATCTTAGCCACTGTGTGGCTTCAAAACAGTTGGGATGTCCAAAAATAACAGGGCGTGTGTACACACATCTGATAAGGAGACTTGCAGCGATACATGACAAAATACCATCTGTACACTTACTTGTGTCCTCAGCCATTCACTGGAATAATCTGTCCAGCAAAAGCCGTGTGTTACAATTTTTGCATAGAATAAATTTAATTTTAAAATGAAGACATAATATATTTCTAAATATACTACTGTATTACTCAATTATTATTATCTGTATAGGTATGCAGACATGTTTACCATAACAGTGGATGCAAAGAAAGACAGGTGAACGGTGACTGGGAAAGGGGAAAGCAGAGAGGCTTTTAAGAAGTGGCTAAGTGAGATGTTTATTTTAGCAGCAAACTCCACACAGATAAGGCCATGGTCGGGAATCGAACTCATGACCCCAGTGGTGCGAGGCAGAAGTGCTAACCACTAAGCCACTGTGCTGCCCAATGTGAAGTTCCATAGAAAGCACCATGGGAGAAAGGTCCTGAAATTTGAAAGATATTGAGCTATTCTTGCAGATGACCACTCATTGTAGGGTTCTTCAATTGGTGGTCCACACCTAGCTGTGCCCCTCACCTCATCCCTGAGAACGCACATTAAACCTAGTGTGTTAGGATTCCCAATATAAAGACCACTGAGAGAGTGTAAGTAAAAACTCAGGTACACTTTACAAGACCACGGATTGCTTGATGATAAATTGCCCCAAACAAGTTATTTTTTAAGTGAAACTTCTTTGCTGGCAACTAGTGAGCGGAAGCGACGTCATGCTCTTCCCCCGCGGGATCTGTTTGAATCCTCCGAACCCTATCTGGCCTGCGCTGCCACTCTATTATCTTACGTCCTGTCCCTCTTGTTGTCTTCCTTGTCCGTAGTTGTCACGCCCCCCCACCCCCGTCCAGTGCCCTCTCTCATCGCTCTTGGCAGCGGTGAGTCCTACCACCTCAGTTCTGCAGTGACAGAATGGATCCCATCTCCTCAACTTAGTCCTGCCACTGCGTGTCAAATTGTTAACAATGGCCAGAATGAAGATCAAGCATCTTGTGCGTGGTGACTGACAGGACGGACACTATAGCGCGGAATGTCCAATTTAAAGGATGATTCTATGGAACTTACTTCGTAAATATAAAAAGTAAAAAAACAGAATCCTAAAGATCTTTCTTGCAAGTCAAATCAAAACACATTTTCAATGACAAAAGGCAAATAAATTTCACTTAAAATTGAGAGAGTTACATTATAGTTATAGCTAAGATAAATAAATGTCACATGAGGTCAAACACAAAAATAGCACACGAAGATACAACAGTGTTTGCAATAAGACAGTGACACAACAAGGATCACACCCATTCAATCCGACATACCCTGACGCTGAAAGGCGACCCCAACTTGTCTTTAGCCCCGTAATAAAAAAGGCAACTAAAAATGAAACAGAATACATTCTGAAACTCGCAAACCACACTGTGTAGAGTGCCACAAAGGATACAAAACGATTATAGCCAGGTACCGCCTCTGGGATCCGATTATCCATTCAAAAGACATCAGGTTGAAACGTAAAGAAATAACAGGTCCATAAAGACATTTCTGAAAAGGTTCTAAAATTTAAAAATTAAACTTTTTATTGTATTATCCTGGAGGGGCATTTTTTTTTTCAGTTGTGCAACAACAATTAGCCGTCTAGCCACAGGGATGCAAGACCAAGTTCGGTAGGTAATACAAAACAAATTAACTTTATAGAATGCCAAACCCATAATTCATCATCACCATTTATTTATATAGCGCCACCAATTCCGTAGCTCTGTACAGAGAATTCACTAACATCAGTCCCTGGCCCACTGGAGCTTACAGTCTAACTTTCCCTAACACCCAAACACTAGTGTTAATTTTGTCAGATGCCAAAGAACCTACTAGTATGTTCTTTGGACTTATTGGAAGAAATGTATATAATCAATCTGTTTATCATTTAGATTAAAACATTTAACTACACTTTCAAACGCTGGTGTTAAATAAAGCCAGTCAGAACTGCTAATCCAACTGCAATATATTGTAAGTTACTGAACCTTATATAGGTGACATAGAAAAGATTAATATGCTGGTACGGTATTTATTTGAAAGTTTTAATATGGACTGCCTGATGCCAATGCTTAAGTCTACATATAGTGTTCAAAAAATATATTTTTTATGTATAACATTTTATGTTGTGGGTCCTACAATAAATAATGTTGTATAATAATATGAACATGAAAATATTCACAAATCCTAAATAAACAAAATTTGCGATACTCATTTTTACAATCCTAATTAAAACAATTATAAAAAAAAAAGAAAATTCTATAGTAAAAACATAAATACTTGTAAAACAATGTGAAGGATTTATGGAAACAATGTTATATATGTGAAAAAAAATTGAAATTGATCATGTAAAATTGAAGAAATTGATTTTTTGTGTCTTTAACCTACAGACTTGGATTAATCAGCATCTTTTAAAAACACCAGTTTTAAACCAAGCACGTAATGATGGCTATTCAATACTTGGAGTTACCAGAAAATAGGGGTGTTTTGGTAGATTTCATCATGTATTTCTGGTATCTTTTTTAAGTTTTAAATTCCTTTCATACAACATAGATGTTCCTCTGTCCATTGTGTATTTCTTATTTTGACATAGACAGAGGACCACTTATGTTCAGAGGTTTTTAATGTGTTTATATATATATATATATATATATATATATATATATATATATATATATATATATATATATATATTATATCTCAGATTTCTGATTATCATTCAGGATAGGACCAGTCTGTACCCACAAGGTGGATATATATATATATGTATTTCTGTGCTTGTAGACCAACGTGAAGTAAGCCAGAGCATAAGAGAAAGAGGGTAAGACACAAATACTGTGGTATCGATTGGGGGAGTGGAGGGAGAAAGCTGGGACAAGGGAGGCAGTTTCGGTGGAGTGGAGGGAGCAAAAACTGGTTTGGAGTGGGTCAAGAAGTGAGTGAGAAGAGAGAAAGGAGGTGAGATGGTTGAAGACAACCCGTTTGAGACGCTTGTGGGCAAACGTAAGGAGGGCAATAGGGCGATAATTAGAAAGAGAGGCAGGGTAAACAGAAGTTTTATTGGAATAAAGGGGAGACAAGAGCATGTTTAAAGGAGAGGAAGGTTGCAGAAGAGAGGGATAGGTTGAGGAGGTGGGAGCAGGCGTCAAGAGAGAGTGAGCGGAGGAGGTGGTTGGGGATGGGGTCATGCGGGCAGGGGGGGAGGTGAAGAGGAGGGTGTGAACTTCATCTGCAGATACCGGAGTGAAGGAAGAGAAGGGGAGTGGGCTCGGAAGAGGGTATTACAGTGGGGAGAAGGGGATGGAGATAGCATCAACAGAGGAAGGTGTGAATTAGGATAAAGTGGGTAGGGAGGGGCGAGAATGGACAGATGGACGTCATGACCTAATGGTATTAATGTTGAGGCTGATCGGTGTATATGGTACGCCGGAGGCACACTTTAATAGGATGATAAAATTTAGTGAGTATGTGTCCAGGGGTTGGGGGTGGCAGGGAGAACATCAGCGGAGGATACAGATGGCACAGATCTCCATTATGCTGTACAAAGCCCAGGAAGTGTAATACAGTGATCTCTATAGAGCGTTGAAACACGAACCCTTGGGCCATTATAAGTTACGGGTTAACAACAGGAATTCCATTGCTGGAGCCATTTGTGTTATGCGTTTTAGGTTACAATAACTTGCTAGACACAACAGACACTTAGGAACCACTACCTAGGAAAGGTAGAAACCAGATTTTCCTGTCTGTAGGTTCAAAAGACAGAATTATCAGGTTTGCTCTCCCACTCGTCACTCACCCACAGAGCCTTGAGGAGCTTCACAGAGACAACTGTAAGTTTTTAACATAGAAATCTGGAAAAAGCGTTTGGGGCACAAAGTGGATACATAGATTAGATGGGTTAATATGTCGTGGCTGAGACTGTGTATCTCTATATAATGGTCTTTTGTAATTCATGAGTGTGTCCAATTATGGTGCATAGAATAGATAGACTATTGATCACTCATATATATTATATCAATCAAAAATAACATTAACAGATTTTATTTTTTATTAAATATTTGTTTTCAACACTGAAGTATTATTTTTACTTTGCATTTACTCTTGTACTGTACCGATATTTGTTTGTGAATTTTTTTTTTTTTTTGCATATGCTGAGTGAAATTCTCAGTATCTGTTTTTCTCCTGCATACATGAACAACAGCACAGTACCACAAAGGTGATGATTTAAATACATCAGTTAATTCTATAATCATGATTTGTGTTACTCCTCTCGAATACGCTACACAATGGGCATTATTTAGCGATGTACGTGATGCCCGACTTGCACATGAGCAATGATGCGCGCTTGTGTTCCTGCGTCTGTTGTGCAAATTCACCTACATGCAACTCTGGATAAGGTCAAATGTGCACAGGAGAGCTTGAGGAGCAGAAATATGCTATATATGGTGGTTTATTGTGATGATTCTGAATCTAATTGCACACAACGGGCCTCATTCATTAAGGAAAGCAAAGCAAAAAAATTAGTAACTTTGCACCTTTTCATTGGAGGGGGAGGTAAACTTAAAATGTGGCAACAGATTTATAGTTGGGGTAGGGCATGTCCTAGTTTAACTTTACATTTCAATGTAAAAATAAACCTTTCAAGTATTTGTGTGCTGCATGAAAATGTAGCCAGTATTTAACTTACGTGCAAAATAATAAACTAATTTGCACCCCTTGCATTGCAACAGGATTTGCCAAGGTGCAAAGTTACTCCTTTATTTGCTTTACCTTCCTTGATGATTCCGTACTTGGGAGGGTCAAAGATTTTTCAAATTCCGGTGTCTGAATCTTTACTTGTTTAGGCGAAAAATGTAAACAAAACAATTCCAATTTTCTTAAAATCGATAGACAATGTAAAAGGTAACCTATAGGTGACTTCATATCACAGAGACAGTGATGAACGCTTAAGGAACCTGCCACGCCGGCATATTATAAAGCTGCTGTTTTGGGATTTATCGTTCTATAGTTATTACATGCTCCCAGCGAGATCTTACATCTAATGGGCAATATGCATTTTCTGTCACACAAGGACATTTTATAGTGCTATGAATGTGAAAGCTCTGCGGGCAGTGTGAGAATTGTTGAATTAAGGTGCCCACCAGGGGAGGGCTGGGCTGGGGGGCAGGGGGGCATCTGCCCCCCCAGGCAGGCCCCATAGAGGGCGATCTTGGGCTGGGTCAATGGGCCACCAGCATTTTTTGACCTTTAAATAGGTTGCTGAGTTGAGTCATGCCCCCCGGGCTGAACTTTGCCAGCCCTCCCCTAGTGCCCACTGGTTATTGTGCCCCCTCCATCACAGATTTGATTAAACAAACAGACAGAGACATGCTTCTGGCAAGAAAAAACTCACAGCTAAATTTAAAAAGTTGTCCAAAGCTGGCACCCTCAAATGAAAACATTTTTGGTATTGCTGTGCCAGGGCTAGTTTGGGGAACCCCCCCCCCCAACGCACAATCACCATGGTACACTTCTTGGACCCTATGTAGCATTGCACAGGACCTACTCCCTCCTGGGAGATACCAAGTGCTTCAGCCACAGAACAAGGGGGAGTTTACTATTGGCTTGCATTGCAAAACAGTTGGGGCTGGTCACAGTGTTTTCTGCAGCTATGATTCCTTTTTGTACCTGAAAATAAGCAGTCAGCTGGAAAGAATAACAACCCATGATGGGGCTGCCTGAGTGGGAGGTTAGGGCTAATGCACAGTGAAAAGGAAAATAATGGCGACCAGCCCTCAGGGCCTGCTTATATAGACAGCTCTCATACTTAGAGACGGGGACAGAGCTTACTGTGAACGTGTAAGAGGAGAGTGAGCTTTTATAGCTTAGACCCTGGAGCATGGGAGGGATGAGTCGACGCTCACAGTACTCAGGCCCCCATGCTAGCCCTTATCCCCCCCTCCACTTATTCCCCGGAAATGTGGCAATATTCTCATTGGCCCTGGACAGCTTTTAGGGCCATTTGGCTCTATCTTGGCAGACAAACCATCATCATCATCACCGTTTATTTATATAGCGCCACTGATTCCGCAGCGCTGTACAGAGAACTCACTCACATCAGTCCCTGCCCCATTGGAGCTTACAATCTAAATTCCCTGACATATACACACACACACACAGACACACACAGAGACAGACACACTAGGATCAATTTGTTAGCAGCCAATTAACCTACTAGTATATTTTTGGAGGAAACCGGAGCACCCGGAGGAAACCCACGCAAACACGGGGAGAACATACAAACTCCACACAGATAAGGCCATGGTCGGAAATTGAACTCATGACCCCACTGCTGTGAGGCAGAAGTGCTAACCACTAAGCCACCGCGAAGGCTATACTCAAACCAGCACCCCCGCTACTATTTTAGGGGTTCATTGCAAAATATACAGAACGTCTTAAGTGTGTTAAGAGGCCAACAGTAAGAAACATGATCAGATTATGACACAATTCAAATGTCCAGTATTTAAAACCTCCCCATATTCCCAGTATATTATACAACTCCTTGTCCATCTTATAATTAGCCCCAAATACTCAGTATATATTAGATCCCCAAACCCTATACCCGGATGTCTAGAAGGTAGCCCCCAAATATCAAGCATGCAGTACAGCTGTTTCCCACTAATGTCCCATGTTTCAGACAGCTATAAGAACTAATGCATTTTACCAAATCACAACAGTCATTTATTAAAATATAATATTTTTCTTATGGAACAAAACATTCTCTTGATGCCGCATGCATATCATTATTAATGTTACACTAAGCTTTAAAAGTATATCTTAATAATGCTTCTACTTTTATTTTCTTTTTTCTGGTAACACAAAGAAAAACAGTTTAAGCTTCCTCTATGTATATTGTGATGTACGCGATTTACGTTTCTGTTCAGTCAGAATCTCGCAGAGAAGGAAGAGGAAGAGTCAGACTGTGGTTTTTACCCCTGCTTGATGTAAAGTATAAAATGGCTTGTCAATATTGTTTTTGTACCAGAAGACTTAAAAGAATGAAGATTGCCTCATTCAACATTAGACGGTTTGGACTGAAGAAGTGTAAAGATTGCAATGTGTTCCCATTCATCACACAGGTAGGTTCAAAAGCCCAGGTTGTGGGAGAGATTAATCGTCTGCAGTAAAAACAGAGAAGTCAGCTGGCAGAACAACAAAAAATCAGACAGTAAGAAAAAGTACAGAAAAGATGAATTACTAATAGTGTATTTAAGCCACCAATCAGACACTTGCTTTCATTGTCTTCCTTGCGCTCGCCAGGTAAAAGTACATTGCTGATTCACTGAGAATATTACTTTTTACTAAATGACCCCTAGAGAATTAAAAGAAGAAAATCAACATAAAACCAGACAAGAGACATTTACAACAAATTGCACATTTGCCTAATTCAGTATGTGTGTCCATTACACCTTGTGTTTCCATGCAGATAAAAATGCAAAACATTTAGTGTCAGGTAATAGCAACCTAACACTCTTTGCTACTTTCCCTAATGATTATTAAAATTAGCACAGCGCCGTCCTACAGTCAGTGATTGGATGCTGCAATCCTAGTCTATCTCGCAGATTAGTCAGTGATTGGATGGTGCCATCCTACAGTCTATCTCGCAGGTTAGTCAGTGTTTGGATGGTGCCATCCTAGTCTATCTTGCATGTTAGTCTGTGATTGGATAGTGCCTTCCTACAGCCTATATCACAGGTTAGTTAGTGATTGGATGGTGCCATCCTACAACCTATCTCGCAGGTTAGTCAGTGATTGGATGGTGCCATCCTACAGTCTATATCGCAGGTTAGTCAGTGATTGGATGGTGCAATCCTACAGTCTATATCGCAGGTTAGTCAGAGATTGGATAGTGTCATCCTACAGTCTATCTCACATGTTACTCAGTGATTGGATGGTGCCATCCTACAGTCTATCGACAGGTTAGTCAGTGATTGGATGGTGCAATCCTACAGTCTATATCGCAGGTTAGTCAGAGATTGGATAGTGTCATCCTACAGTCTATCTCACATGTTACTCAGTGATTGGATGGTGCCATCCTACAGTCTATCGACAGGTTAGTCAGTGATAGGATAGTGTCATCCTACAGTCTATATCGCAGTTAGTCAGTGATTGGATGGTGTCATCCTACAGTCTATCTCGCAGGTTAGTCAGTGATTGGATGGTGCCATCCTACAGTCTATCTCGCAGGTTACTCAGTGATTGGATAGTGCCATCCTACAGTCTATCTCACAGGCTAGTCAGTGATTGGATGGTGATATCCTACAGTCCATCTCACAGGTTACTCAGTGATTGGATGGTGCCATCCTACAGTCCATCTCACAGGTTACTCAGTGATTGGATAGTGCCATGCTACAGTCTATCTCACAGGTTAGTCAGTGATTGGATGGTGCCATCCTACAGTCCATCTCACAGGTTACTCAGTGATTGGATAGTGCCTTTCTACAGTCCATCTCACAGGTTACTCAGTGATTGGATGGTGCCATCCTACAGTCCATCTCACAGGTTACTCAGTGATTGGATAGTGCCATGCTACAGTCTATCTCACAGGTTAGTCAGTGATTGGATGGTGCCATCCTACAGTCCATCTCACAGGTTAGTCAGTGATTGGATAGTGCCTTTCTACAGTCCATCTCACAGGTTACTCAGTGATTGGATAGTACCACCTTACAGTCCATCTCACAGGTTAGTCAGTGATTGGATAGTGCCATCCTTCAGTCCATCTCACAGGTTAGTCAGTGATTGGATGGTGCTATCCTACAGTCCATCTCACAGGTTAGTCAGTGATTGGATAGTGCCTTTCTACAGTCCATCTCACAGGTTAGTCAGTGATTGGATAGTGCCATCCTACAGTCCATCTCACAGGTTAGTCAGTGATTGGATGGTGCCATCCTACAGTCTATCTCGCAGGTTACTCAGTGATTGGATAGTGCCTTTCTACAGTCCATCTCACAGGTTAGTCAGTGATTGGATGGTGCTATCCTACAGTCCATCTCACAGGTTAGTCAGTGATTGGATGGTGCCATCCTACAGTCCATCTCACAGGTTACTCAGTGATTGGATAGTGCCTTTCTACAGTCTATCTCACAGATTACTCAGTGATTGGATAGTGCCATCCTTCAGTCCATCTCACAGGTTAGTCAGTGATTGGATGGTGGCATCCTTCAGTCCATCTCACAGGTTAGTCAGTGATTGGATAGTGCCTTTCTACAGTCCATCTCACAGGTTAGTCAGTGATTGGATAGTGCCTTTCTACAGTCTATCTCGCAGGTTAGTCAGTGATTGGATAGTGCCATCCTACAGTCCATCTCACAGGTTAGTCAGTGATTGGATAGTGCCATCCTACAGTCCATCTCACAGGTTAGTCAGTGATTCGATGGTGTCATCCTACAGTCTATCTCACAGGTTAGTCAGTGATTGGATGGTGGCATCCTTCAGTCCATCTCACAGGTTAGTCAGTGATTCGATGGTGTCATCCTACAGTCTATCTCACAGGTTAGTCAGTGATTGGATGGTGCCATCCTACAGTCCATCTCACAGGTTAGTCAGTGATTGGATGGTGCCATCCTACAGTCCATCTCACAGGTTAGTCAGTGATTGGATGGTGCCATCCTACAGTCCATCTCACAGGTTAGTCAGTGATTGGACGGTGTCATCCATGGGTACACTCACCGCACGGTTTGAAATTCATGTTGTTGCGCACATTTTACTCATTAGCATAAGAAGAGATGGAAGCAGCAGAATAAAAGTGTTATATAACGTTATAAAATATGGAGTAGGAAAAAGTAAACACTTCTGGAACTGGGGGTGTATACGGTGGTATGCCATACCGCCACTTCTCCTACTGCCTTCATTGTAACACTATCACATTCCAGTCACTTACTTTATACATATATATATATACAGTGGTAGAACTGGGGGTGTATACGGTGGTATGTCATAGTGCCACTTCTCCTACTGCCTTCATTGTAACACTATCACATTCCAGTCACTTACATTATATATACAGTATATACAGTGGTAGAAGTGGGGTGTATACGGTGGTATGCCATAGTGCCACTTCTCCTACTGCCTTCATTGTAACACTATCACATTCCAGTCACTTACATTATACATATATATATATAGTGGTAGAAGTGGGGTGTATACGGTGGTATGTCATAGTGCCACTTCTCCTACTGCCTTCATTGTAACACTATCACATTCTAGTCACTTACATTATACATATATATATATACAGTGGTAGAACTGGGGGTGTATACGGTGGTATGTCATAGTGCCACTTCTCCTACTGCCTTCATTGTAACACTATCACATTCCAGTCACTTACATTATACATATATATATACAGTGGTAGAACTGGGGGTGTATATGGTGGTATGTCATAGTGCCACTTCTCCTACTGCCTTCATTGTAACACTATCACATTCTAGTCACTTACATTATACATATATATATATACAGTGGTAGAACTGGGGGTGTATACGGTGGTATGTCATAGTGCCACTTCTACTGCCTTCATTGTAACACTATCACATTCCAGTCACTTACATTATACATATATATATATACAGTGGTAGAACTGGGGGTGTATATGGTGGTATGTCATAGTGCCACTTCTACTGCCTTCATTGTAACACTATCACATTCCAGTCACTTACATTATATATACAGTATATACAGTGGTAGAAGTGGGGTGTATACGGTGGTATGTCATAGTGCCACTTCTCCTACTGCCTTCATTGTAACACTATCACATTCCAGTCACTTACATTATACATATATATATATACAGTGGTAGAACTGGGGGTGTATAAGGTGGTATGTCATAGTGCCACTTCTCCTACTGCCTTCATTGTAACACTATCACATTCCAGTCACTTACATTATACATATATATATATACAGTGGTAGAAGTGAGGTGTATACGGTGGTATGCCATACCGCCACTTCTCCTACTGCCTTCATTGTAACACTATCACATTCCAGTCACTTACATTATACATATATATATATACAGTGGTAGAACTGGGGGTGTATACGGTGGTATGTCATAGTGCCACTTCTACTGCCTTCATTGTAACACTATCACATTCCAGTCACTTACATTATATATACAGTATATACAGTGGTAGAAGTGGGGTGTATACGGTGGTATGTCATAGTGCCACTTCTCCTACTGCCTTCATTGTAACACTATCACATTCCAGTCACTTACATTATACATATATATATATACAGTGGTAGAACTGGGGGTGTATACGGTGGTATGTCATAGTGCCACTTCTCCTACTGCCTTCATTGTAACACTATCACATTCCAGTCACTTACATTATACATATATATATATACAGTGGTAGAACTGGGGGTGTATACGGTGGTATGCCATACCGCCACTTCTCCTACTGCCTTCATTGTAACACTATCACATTCCAGTCACTTACATTATACATATATATATACAGTGGTAGAACTGGGGGTGTATACGGTGGTATGTCATAGTGCCACTTCTACTGCCTTCATTGTAACACTATCACATTCCAGTCACTTACATTATATATACAGTATATACAGTGGTAGAAGTGGGGTGTATACGGTGGTATGTCATAGTGCCACTTCTCCTACTGCCTTCATTGTAACACTATCACATTCCAGTCACTTACATTATACATATATATATATACAGTGGTAGAACTGGGGGTGTATACGGTGGTATGTCATAGTGCCACTTCTCCTACTGCCTTCATTGTAACACTATCACATTCCAGTCACTTACATTATACATATATATATATACAGTGGTAGAACTGGGGGTGTATACGGTGGTATGTCATAGTGCCACTTCTCCTACTGCCTTCATTGTAACACTATCACATTCCAGTCACTTACATTATACATATATATATATACAGTGGTAGAACTGGGGGTGTATACGGTGGTATGTCAAACCGCCACTTCTCCTACTGCCTTTATTGTAACACTATCACATTCCAATCACTTACACTTTCTATACCACTTCTAAGTTCCCACTTTGACCACTGAACATGTCCCTATATTAAAAAAGAAAGAACAGAAAAACTACACTTAAAGGAATAAAAAAGGCCAAAAAAAATGTTGTACATTGTAAATACTTCTAATAGAATATCTGGTCAAATTTTATAGTCAATTTATCAAGGACATTTTTAAGAACAGTTTCAGATTTCTCCTTGTTACATCCGTAACTATGTGTCTAGGGGGCTACAATGTGCAAACATGAACATATTGGTTAACACTACCTACAGGCTGAATAAAGCACATGGCCTTTTATGCAGTGTGAATCTTGGCGCCATCATGCAAAATAAATAATGTATTCATATTTACCCAATACCCACCAGCTGTATCTCATTCATATATCTCTCACAGCTGGATAAATCTTGTTCTAACTCTACGTCTGGTGCACAACTGAGACTGAATCATTACATATAGAGCAATCTTATAGCAGGCACATGGCAAGGTAATATAGAAGAGCTGGACCACTTCATCGTTAATTACCCCAATTATGTTTTATCCAGGGTGCTTTTAAAAGTCTCACACATACGATTTAAATTTTGGTAGAGCCGGTTACCATAACAAACCTAAATTTACTCTGGTAGAAAAATTGCCTAAACAAGACTCTTACTAATCTGAATAGATCCTACCTGTGCGCAATCACAATGGCCCCAACATCCCTGGTTGACGAATTAATAAACCTCACTCTTATTTTGTCAGGCTGGGCCTAACACCTTATAATCGGACAGTGTTACAATTGTGATACTGGATTCCAGACATATTTCAGTTTGTGTTAATAAATGCACACATGCTGCATAATAAGGGTATCTGCACGGAATTATTTAGTTATTATTTATTTATATAGAAAAATAAAGTGGACAAAATTACCTATAAAGAGACACGAGACAGTGATTGTTCCTTCTAATGGACTGGGGACAAGGCCTGGAATGGTCGGAGGCACGGGCAATTGTGTCCCAATATTTTTATTTGAACATTGGAGGAGTGTGGCGAGGGGGTGTGGCGTGTATATATTAAATTTGCCAGCTTGGATGCAGGCCAGCAAAGTCCTGCGCACATTGACCCTTCTGAAAATCCTCCAGGCAACGATGTCTGCAAAATAGAAATGTGATTGGTCTGAACCTCAGGACCAGGGTAAGACCCCAACTGCGGTGGGATTACCCCTCCTTCACTGACATTAAGGCTGTGGGTACGTCTTTATAAGCCTACCTGTCCCTTCTCTTTCAGATTGTGTCTCGTTACGATATCATCGTCCTTCTGGAGGTCTTCGATGCAAAAGAGCAAGCAGCAAAACGTCTGGTGGAGCAGCTGAACAGGTCAGTGCTATGACTGGAATATGAGGCTAACTATGGTCCTCGGGCTTCAGACGTTCCTATGATCTGAGGACTTCTACTTAAAAAAATAAAAAGATTTTACATGATATAAAGCCTATGGAGTAGACTTATCAAACCTTCTATAAAGGAAAGAGGAGGTTTTGCCCATAGCAACCAATCAGATTCTAGCTATCATGTTCTAGAATGTACTGGATAAATGACAGCTAGAATCTGATTGGTTGTTATGGGCAACATCTCTACTCTTCCTTTTTAGGTTTGATAAATCTATGTAAATTAGGCTGAGAGCTCTAAGAATGCTTTGGAGGGTCACATGTTTTTTGAGAACTGTCACATGACTTCTGCTATCCTTACATATCACAATAGGGGGTGCATTATTCCTTGTAGTACATATATAGTAGTTTTTGACAAAGAAATAATTTTTTTTAACTATTTAACAGTATTATATTTCTTTTTTGTATTTTTAAGGTGTTAAAGTTTTTTTCTTTTTTTAAACAAGATAAGGGGAGGCTGCCCCCTGTCAGATAGCTATGTCATGGTGGAGGATTCTGTGACAGGAAGTGTGCACATGGGGAGGGGGTTGGTGCTGGGTCCTCACCCTCAGCAAGTTACTGCATTTGGATGTTGCTGAGAAAAATCAATGATCTCAATTGTGATATCCAGTTAAAGCGAAGATATCTGAACATTTTTCTTTAAACTATATTTAATGGAACGAATACAGAAATTTACATATTATTATTATTTTATTTTTTTTATTGATGAACAATTGTCATTTTGCAGTCCTTTTTGTTCCGTAAAAGGCATTGTTCTTGTGCTTTCTTAATGTGTTGTCTGTTGTATAGACAGGATAATTTCCCACTTCTTTAATATAAGGGGCTGATTCAGTCAGAAAAAGATATGTAGAAAAAAAATGACATTATCATCATCATCATTTATTTATATAGCGCCAACATATTCCGTAGCACTTTACAATTGGGGACAAACACAGTAAACTAATAAACAAACTGGGTAAAACAGACAAAGAGGTGAGAAGGCCCCTGCTCGCAAGCTTACAATCTATGGGACAATGGGAGTTTGACACGTGAGGTTAAGTCTACATTTTGCATATTATGTGACTGTATTTTATAAAAGTGACGTTTTATTGTAATATTAACTAAATCACGTCCATTTGTCAGTCACAACTTACGTGGTGAAAAAAGTGGCGATATAACGGTGTGGAGTAGGATTCAAAAGACAAGTTAAGGCAAAATTTGCCTTTCCTCTTTTCTTATAGAATATCCCCGCAAAATGCACAGATACCACAAATGTGAAATGTGCCTAAAATGGTAAAGATATTATATATATAAAAATATGAATGAGTCTACACAACGATTATTAAACAATATTTAACATGTCGCAACTTTAATTTTGCTCTAATTAATTAGGTCATTGAAGAAGCTTGCTACAATTGTAGGGATGTGCAGTACCTTCCATGCACTGTAGGTGGAGCTATGTTCTTCAATGACTACAGAGAGCGATACTTTCTCTAAAGTTTAAACGCTGACTGAAGCATACTGAAAGGGCGCTATTGAAGGTCAAAAGATATCATGCAAACTTTATTTAATGCATTACAGAATTTTCCAAATTTGCACAATATATTACCATATATCAGTGATAGGCACTCTGATAAACTTTAGGGGTCATATGAATCGGGACAGGGGGCATGGTCTCATCTCAATTTGCGCTTGGCTACGCCCCCAGCACGTGCCACGTGCCTGTGAATCACTAGACTGCTCCTTAGACACATCTTGATGTTACATTTTTAAGAATCAGTAAATTAAAAAAACAACACAAGCTGTTGGTAATTTTTTTGTTCCTAAAATCGTCAGTAAAAAATAATTTCAAGGGTTGGAAACCTCGACCACGAGGATGCTTCCTGTAGGTGGAACATTACGTTTCTATATTAGTACTCTGATCTCTTGTCATACATACATTTGCCATGGGGCAGTTTTAGTGATAAATGTATATCCTTTGCTGTGGAGGCAGACTGTAAATTAATACCCCTTTCTTTATTCAGCACATGCGAGGATGGGGCTTCTTATAAGTACGTTATAAGCAAACCCTTGGGAAGAAATGATTATAAAGAACAATACCTCTATATATACCAGTAAGTGTCACTTCATTTTATATTAGTTGGAAATATATATTTATATGCCTTATTGAGAGACTAACAAGAACCTAAGAGTTTATGCAAGAGTTTAAACGTTGCATCGAAGTGCAACCTTCGGCCACTTTACAGCCGCCATTTTCATTAAATAAATAGTTTCAGCTTTTGTTTCTAAAAACTTTTGGGTTTAGTCCCATGACTTCAATTAATAATGAGAGTGGGGGGACATCAAGAGAGCCATTATTACATGTGTCTCTTTTGTGTGCTTGAAGCTTTTTTTTACGTTAAGAAAGTGCACTTGGAAATGCGCGTCTCCGCTGACGTACAACAGCTAGGTACAAAAATGCAGATAAATTGCAGTTTGCAAGACAATATTGTTTGGCGTAGACCTGATGTGCTTATGTAGGTGAATTATGTATCATCATCACCATTTATTTATATAGCGCCACTAATTCCGCAGCGCAGTACAGAGAACTCACTCACATCAGTCCCTGCCCCATTGAAGCTTACAGTCTAAATTCCCTAACATACACACACACAGACTGAGAGAGAGACTAGGGTCAATTTGATAGCAGCCAATTAACCAACTAGTACAGTGGACCCCAAATTTTCTCAGTTCGAGGCACCCTTAGGGTCTCCATAATTTTTTCAAGGCACCCCTAAGCCAAAATAGTTACCAAGTAGTCCCCCACCTTGCTTACAACTGGCCCTGGTACCCCTGTGAGATCACCACAGCTCCCTGGGGTGCCAGTTTCGAAACCACTGTACTAGTATGTTTTTGGAGTATGGGAGGAAACCCACGCAAATACAAGGAGAACATACAAACTCCGCACGGTCCCTAAGTTAAGCAGAGATATTGCATTGTATACAGGTATCTCACTCCCACGCACTAGGAGTGTTAAGTGCAAACATTGCACTGTTTATTGCACTACACTGAAACACAGCTGTCTGAATGCACTAGGTAGAAGTGTGAGGAGTTGTATCACAAGCCCATGATATGGGCCATTTGATAGACGTCAGTCCGATATCATTGGAATGTACAACAAATGAGGGTGATGACAGACAGAGCTGAGTTTCATGGCGGAAGCACAAAACTTTCTTCACACCAATAAATCTCACCCACACATTTGTATTATGCGTTTCAAGACAAGTCCCTACACCAACTCTGTCTATGTTTAACTAAATTTGTCCACTATACTCTGTTTCTGCTGCTTTGATTTGCTGAAAAATGTACAAAATTGAAAGCGCAACGATTCATGAGCATCTGACGAGGGGGTAGTTTTACAGCTCAGACGTCAGCCCTCTGTTTAATGTGTGCATTCTGCCTGTTGTTTTTTTCTGTAGCATTGCAGACATTTATGTGGAGGACAAACAGAGTTCTGGGTTTTTTAATGAACTTGGCTATTGACATACAGAGGGATAGTGATGTCACAGCCACTCGAATGACTGAAGTCTCACCTTTTTGACCTGTTTCAGCCACTGTCCTAAAATGTGGGAGGAGATTCATCTGTCTTTAATGGAAAGTGGGTGGGTACTTTATTTTTAACAATGCTGCAGTATAATCTCAGGTTAACACTGAAATATATATATTTTACGTTCATGGTTCATATCTGACAATTTCCAGGCTTTAGTCCTTTAGAGATTTGTCAAAACTACAAAAACAGGTCAAACTCAATTCCTAACCCAACTGGATCTCACGTCAATAAACCTTGATTTATAGCCGTATAAAGCAGTCTGTGTTGTTGTTTCAGAGGGGACCTAGTGACAGTGAAGGACCAGTATCAATATATGGACATGCAGCCAGGAGATGAGGACTCCTTTGCACGTGAACCTTTTATCGTCAGATTTCAATCGAAAAAGACCGGTATGAAAAATATATTTCACGGACTAATTTCACTCAAACAGAGTTATGCATAGTAGACGCTGGGAGATATTGGGATCTTTTGTGCTTCTTTTTTTTTATAACATAAAACTTTCTATTTGCAATAGTTTACCACAAAACGTTCTGTTGTGGCAGCTTTGCGATACTGACCGTAGAAGAGATTGGAGACAGGTGTTTGCCGGGAGAGCCGTTTATCGTGATGGCAGAATACTTTTATCAAATGGTCACTGTCTTTCATTCTTTATCATTGCGATAAGGAATGAAAAAGATCATGCCCAAAAACCGGTTATTGCTAAATATGCCACTAAGGGCTAGATTTACTAATCTGCGGGTTTGAAAAAGTGGGGATATTGCCTATAGCAACCAATCAGATTCTAGCTGTCATTTTGTAGAATGTACTAAATAAATGACAGCTAGAATCTGATTGGTTGCTATAGGCAACATCCCCACTTTTTCAAACCCGCAGCATAGTAAATCTAGCGCTAAGCCCTCACTATGCCTGAGAAAAGCCTTCCAGTATGATATATATACATAATAACTCTAGGTCATAGTTAATAACTTTTTAATGGGATCTTCCAGAGGGGACATGGGGTGTGAAGACAGGTGGGGGCAGAGCGCGGCGAATCACGTAATTTGGCACCGCAATGCAATGACGCAAATGTATCATTTTACCGTGTGGGGTGTAATGACGCGATTCACCGAGAATTGCGTCATGGAGCCTCCCGTCCTGCCCACGTCACTAGGAAGTAGTCAGGATGTGGGTGTCGGGGAGACCTATCCGAAATTCCGGGAGAGTGTGCAACTATGCTCTGGGTATAACACAGTTTTTGACTTTTCAGAGCTCCCCACTAAGAGATGCAGAGGGGAGCTTCAGGGGAAGTTGGGGATGGGTTATGATACGACTTGCCTCGTAATGTCGCGTCCACAGCAGTGCGATGATGACATCACGGTGGAGCATAATGACATCACACTGGCTTCAGGGAGATTGTCAGGAGAATGGGAGATCACCCTCTAGTTCAGGATTCTCCCAGGTATTCAATTAGAGCCAGTAAGTATTGTTTGCAATATGGGAACTGTGTCCCCACTTTCCTGGGTCAGTCCCAGTTTTTGAGAATTTATCCCTAGTTTTCATAATTCTACTACACTATAAGGTGAATTTTATTTAGTAAATAAAAGCATTTTTCCCAATATATTCCTTTTTTTTGGGAAAACTAACACAATTTGATTGGTTGCTGTGGGTTATAGCACAAAGAGCTTTTTTGGTAAATGTGCCCTTGTAATTCACACAGTCGTTGCTTAATTAGTATCTGTTCACTTCTATCAAGATGACTTTTTGTATTTACCTTTTCTATCCTATCCTCTAAGCTAGAAAGGCACAATCCAACTTTTTTAAAACTATTTGAATGCAGCTCCAGACTTACATTAGCACCTAGAGGCTCTTAGGGGTAAATTTATCAAGCTGCGAGTTTCTGGCGGGTTTGAAAAGTGGAGATGTTGCCCATAGCAACCAATCAGATTCTAGCTTTTATTTTAAGCACATTCTATAAAATGATAACTAGAATCTGATTGGTTGCTATAGGCAACATCTCCTTTTCAAACCCGCTGGAAACTCGCAGCTTGATGCATTTACCCCTTAGCGTTAGTCATGAACAACCAACAGAGAGACAGGTCAGTCTGAATAAGTATTTCTGTAACAACCTGCACGTATAATCTCTAATTATCTTTCCCACTTGTATCATATTAGAGAGTGTGCTTTAACATGAGCGGTAATGGAGACAATTATTTTTTTCTTCCAGCTGTTAAAGATTTTGTCCTAATCCCTGTACACACCACCCCCAAAGACTCCGTGCAAGAGATCGATGAGCTGTATGATGTCTATCTTGATGTTAAAGAAAAATGGGGGACAGAGGTAACGAGGGACATTTATTGCTGTAATTATTATCAACCTTTATTTATAGAGCACTAACATACTATGGGAACCAATGCAATTATAGGACGAACAAGAAAAATTCTATGCAGAGCGATGGCGTTTTAATCCATGTGCGCTGACACGGGCAAACATGTTTAAAATGCTGCGTCAATATTTGGGTATCAGGGTCGGGGGAGAGCTTTTTTTATTATTATCTTTCATAACCGTGGCTCAGTGGTTAGCACTTCTGTCTGACAGTGCCGGTGTCTTGAGTTGGATTCCGGAATGTTGGGCGAAGTGAGCATTTAAACTGCTAAATTAGTACATGACAGCTGAGATCTCCTGCTGTTAAGTAGATTTGTTAGAATTAGCAACTTTAATGAGGCAAAATTGTTTCTGAAGCGACAGCAGCCAAAGCGTCTGCGTGACACTACCCTAAAATTATAAAGCAACTTTCATAAAACTCATATTGGCTGCTCACTGTTATGTTAGCATTTTACTTAAACTAATACTTATCTTTGTGTACTTTCTATACAGAATATCATGTTACTTGGGGACTTTAATGCGGACGGGTCATATGTCTCAAACAAGAAAATGAAAACTATAAGACTGAGGACAGATAAGCGTTTTCATTGGCTAATTACCGATGACAAAGACACTACGGCCACTAACACCACGGACTGCACTTACGATCGGTATGTAACACAAATAACAGCATTTTTATTAAATGAAACTGTGCACAGCAGTGGTTCCCAAAATGTTTCAGTTCGCGGCACCCTTGGGGCTAGATTTACTAAGCTGTGGGTTTGAAAAAGTGGAGATGTTGCCTATAGCAACCAATCAGATTCTAGCTTTCATTTATTTAGTACCTTCTACAAAATGACAGCTAGAATCTGATTGGTTGCTATAGGCAACATTCCCACTTTTTCAAACCCACAGCTTAGTAAATCTAGCCTCTAGAGCAGGCTTGTCCAACCTGCGGCCCTCCAGATGTTGTGAAACTACAAGTCCCAGCATGCCCTTCCAGCTATCAACTGGTTGTCTACCAGCAAAGCATGCTGGGGCTTGTAGTTCCACAACACCTGGAGGGCCGCAGGTTGGACAGGCCTGCCCTAGAGTCTCCACAATTTTTTCAAGGCACCCCTCCAAAATAATTACTGAGCAGTCCTGTTTTATAAGTAGTTGGGTCAAAATAACGTAATAAGTATTTAAGTCAGGACAGAAATACTTAGTAAGTTGTTTACAAAAATAATACACATAAGAATATTTTTATATATTGTTTTCAATTATTTTTCTGTCAAAGAATAATTTACAGCTAATACTCAGAGAAATAAGATCAAACAAAATAAAACAATAATATGTACAAAAATCATCACTCTGTGCCCCTTCATCCACACACTGTGTGCCCTCCTTTACCTACACACTCTGTGCCCCCTTCATCCTCACACTCTGTGCCCTGATACACAGAGCCCGGTCCCTGGTGGCCAGTGTGACACACAGAGTTATGTCCTTGGTAGCCAGAGCCCGATCCCTGGCATCCATTGTTATACACAGAGCCCGATCCCTGGAATTCAGTGTGATACACAGAGCCCGGTCCCTGGAATCCACTGTTATACACAGAGCCCGGTCCCTAATGCATATTTACCTTCCCGTTACGCTTCTACCAGAGGTTCCTCTTCTCCACTGAACTTCAGCAGCCAGGTGACCATCAGTGAAGGAAAGTGATTCCAACTGCTGGAGATCAATACAGGAGACATAACGCTGCTGCTATCAGCCAATAGCCTGGTCACAGCTCTGTAACACAATGGCGATCTCAGGAAGACTGCACACTTGATAACTTGATCACTTCATAAGAGGAACTGGCAGCGCGGGAAGAGTTGAGGTGTTTGATGGAGTAATGGCGACTTATGTGTTTTTAAACCCTGGTTAAGCATTTTATTATTTGTCTCTTAGGATAGTTGTCCACGATGATCTGATCCAATATATTGTTCCTGACTCCGCCAAGCCTTTCAACTTCCAGGTAGAATATAAACTGACAGATGAACAGGTGAGTATCTGTGAATATAAATATACATGCTGCACTAAAAACCTTGCAAGAAGTCCATTTACACATAAATGAGGTAAATTCTGGACATTTATGTATATACTGTTTAAGTGTATTACAGAATAAATGGTACCTTATTTTACTCACGATTGATATCAATACCCACTCCACATTAGGCTTATCGATACCCTTATCTATGGTTTGAGCGCTGTTTTTGACATTATGTTTAAGAGTTCTGGTTACATGATGGAAAGATTTATAAGGGCTTGATAATTATGGCTCAAATTTGGAAAAAATGTTCAAATATTTTTGTTTTCTACATAAACAGTCAACATTTCTCTACTATCAAATTAATAATTTAATTCATTTTCTGAAATGCTGATGGACAAAGAATTTCAACATAATGTAGGGATCATAGAACCCTATGGTTTGCCCAGCTAGTGTTACTTTCACTAATGTACAAAAGGATTATTTACTAGGCGAGAGCACAAGCCCAGATGCGGAACTAGGTTGTCCTTAAAAGAAACATGGTTCCTGGTCTCAAAAATCACAGATGAACATAAGAAGTTAATTAGCCTCTGCTGTTTTGTATACCATGAATTAACTATAATTACATTTCTCCACAGGCCCTGGCAGTAAGCGATCACTATCCAGTTGAAGTAGAGCTGCAGCGAGCCAAAGGAAAAGCTGCCAAGAAATGACAGATCACAATCTTAAAATCTTATCAGCTGCTCTCCATTATTTCTTAAGGGTCATCACACGTGGGTGTTTCTCTGCACCCCTGTTCCATTGATTGGGGCAGAGAAAATACAACCAGAACACGTCAAAATAAAGAACATTGATCCCCATCGATATAAGCTGATCTGTACACACACCAGACCAACACATAAAAGTTTTGCAAGCTTGTTGCGCTGATCCAGAGGCGAAACGAGCTGTGGGTCCCGGTGCAATGAAGCGGGGGCCACAGCTCGCTAGTTCCCCATGCAGCGGGGCCCATTATCTTCATGGGCCCCAGTGCACCAATGGTAGTTCCGCCACTGCGCTGATCCATCACATGGTGTCAGCACTGAAAGCTTACCTCCATAGGGATCAATGTTCCCCATGTTGTTGTGTGTTCTAGTTGCATTTTCATGTGGCCGGACGCACATCAGATTGCACCACATTCTGTTTACTTTGTTTGTTTGACTGAAGGTCGCGTATCATGTGATCTGTTCATTTACTCCGATCATGAAGTTTTGTGCAATTTTGTCAAACTATCTCCATTATTCCGCAACTGAATGACTGTATGTACATGGGTGTGGGCAGCATTATGATGTGTAATTACCGGGTAATCTCTTTCATACAGACCAGTTCCGCCAACAATACCACAGCCCAGGGCTCACCAGTCACATTAGCTGTGAGCAGTCTGAAACACGCAGACAGTAGACCTCATGTATGAAGCACCTTCGATTGTCCGCACAGTGCACACACTGATCTAGGAATACACAGCTATAAACTAGATCCGCAAGGAAGCAGGAAAATCTAAAGCGGAACATTGTGCAAGTCCAACCTTCTACCACTCTAAGACTGTCCTTTTATTATATTAAACTTTCCCTAAAATACACACTTGGTTTAAGCCTCAGTTGATGGGAGTGTGGCAGGAGCTTTATTAAGCGTTACATTTGTGTTTATTTCTAAAAAAAATTTGCTATACTGTGCCTATAATTGTAATCTGCAACTAAAGGCAATCTGAAGTATAGGTAGAAAGCAGATCTCTGCCATCTCAGGCCTTATTTTGCTTGCAAATGTCTATGTACATTGGTGCAATGCAAGGAAAGCACCTAAATACGAGCCCCCCATCCCCTTCAGTCCTTTTAATACTGTTACTTTGCAAATTAAAAACAGTGTTTTATTTTGCACTTTTCTGTACAACTAGGCAGACCAGTGACCTACTCCATACTTAGCAAGGAAACCCTTCTCTAGTACAGCAGAGAGGGGGCGACAGTGAGGCAGAAATGTACTGGGTGGAATTATACACAGGGATAGTAATATCACCTAGACTGCAGTCTCAGACTTTGACCTATGTCTGTCCTAAAAATGGAGGATGACCTTCAATTGTTTGTAATAGACTGGAGACATAATACTCTACTTCACTTTTTAACAGAGCCGCAGTGGAATTACTTAGTAAGCACTGTATAATGTATTTTACCTCTAAGCTTGTATGTGTAAATGACAATTTGGGGGGCTTCGTAGTTCTTGAATTGTACAATGTTTTCTTAAAATGACACAATCAAAATAAAGAAAATCTTCTCTTACTCAACACAAGATTAATAATTGTTTCACTATATCCACAGATCTATTGGCGTAAATATGTGTTTATTGACTTATGCACCCTATAAATCTTTACACGTAATAATGGACTATGGCTGCTTCTCCCACATTCTCATTGTGTGCTTCCCAGGAGCAAGATCTCACTTCAGGGCTGCTGTGAACCAGAGTGAGAAAACTCTGTATAGTTTAGATCAGTGTTGGCTAACCTGTGACACTCCAGGTGTTTTGAAACTACAAGTCCCAGCATGCTTTGCCAAAATAATAGCAGCTTATTGCTGGAAGGGTATGCTGGGACTTGTAGTTTCGCAACAGATGGAGTGTCACAGGTTAGCAAACACTGGTTTAAATTATAGCTTGGTGGCAGCTCTCAGGGGACCATAGGCTGATAAGGAAGAGGTAAAAAAAAGCAGTAGAACACAGAGTTGCAATACTTTTTCTGCCTAAGTACACATCACAACTGGGGAACTACAAGTCCCAGCACATTGTGCATACTAGAATATAGTCCCAGCTTGCCTTGGTGGTACATATTTGTCTATTTTGTTATTCCCTAGGGACTGGGAATGGACAGTGTGAGGATTTTGCACAGTAAGGTAAGAGGTGTGAGCGTGTTCCTAACTTTTTCTGTATAATAGACAGAGATCTTACGGTCAGCTTGCTAGGACTTGTAGTTCCACAGGATGCCTGCCTTTGAATAGCTATCTGTCCATCTCCTGGAACTACAAGCCCCAGCATGCTGGAGGATCAGGCTCCTCCAGCTAAGATGCATCATCAGCTATTTTATATACATCGCAATAGACGGACAGGGTTGACTGGGCCGACGGGTTTCTGCCCCCCGGGCCGGCCCATAGCGGGCTATCTTGGGCTGGGTCACTGAGCTACTTGCATTTTTTCCTTTAAAATATTCCTAATTGGCTGCAGAGAAGAGTATCACCACACCCCGGGCAAGATTTACCCGCCAGCCCCTGTAGACGGCCACTAACTCTCCATCTATTGTGAAACAATCAGTCTCAGCCGCAGTATTTGTAATCAGAGCCTTACAAGAAAAGGGAAGCGGGCTATAGTGACACCATAACCCCAATATACCTTCCTCATTCATTACAGGCTCCTGATTCTATAGTGAACACATACTGCACAGCAAACTATACTGGTATGCAGCCTGTGTGTATGGCAGAACTTCTCCGAAAATAAAATACACATAGACAAACATTTAATTAAAAGACTATTAATGTGCAACATTTTTATTTATATATATAAAAAAAAAAAAGTATAATGTCCATTTAACTGATCATGGGATCAATTAGTCTCAAATGCTTCTAGTCTGAGCCAAACAGATATAACAGCCCTATAATTACTGACATCCAGGACCCCATACATAATGTGGATATTACATTCTGGTAAGAACATTTCCCCTGTGGTCCTTTGAGCATATCCACAAGACTCGTAGTATTGTTGGGGCCCGAGGACAGGCTGGAAAGTATCCACAGCTTGCGGCTGTGATCATCAAACAGGTCAAAGTAGTAACCTTTATTACATTAAATCAGTGGCACTGCAGAGGTGTGTGCGCCAATGTAGCTCCCAGAACCTAAAGGACAGTCAGTGACATCACAGGAATATGAGCGTATGCTTCAGTGATGTCATAAGTTCCTAGTGAATTGATTGGCTGCATTCTCGTGGGTACTGGTTCAGCCCATACAATGGCAGCCTCCACTGTGTGTTCACAATTGACTTGTTCACTGGCCAATTATCTTAGAATTTAAAATTAGTCCAGTTCAATAAGAACTGTCCACCAACTGTCCTCTAGGCAGAAGAGCTAACCGAATTCTCTTTACACATTTATGTCTTAGGGAAGAAACACAGGTCATGGAAGCATTTTAAATGGCTCAGTGGTTAGCACTTCTGCCTCACAGCGCTGGGGTCATGAGTGCAATTCCCAACCATGGCCTTATCTGGGAGGAGTTTGTATGTTCTCCCCGTATTTGCGTGGGTTTCCTCTGGGTGCTCCGGTTTCCTCCCACACTCCTAAAACATACTGGTAGGTTAATTGACTGCTATCAAAATTGACCCTAGTTTCTCTCTCTCTGTGTTAAGGAATTTAGACACAATAGTGGTTTGATCGAGTACTGACAGCGCTCCAAAAGATCTACTACCCAATATGTACACACTAGGAAAGGTTCCCTTCCTCCTATACACAACAACAGTATTATAATATCAGCTGTGTACATACATAAGGTACCAATCTATGATCTCAACAGAAATGGAACATTCTTACTTCAAACATATATGTGAGTAGTGATGCAAATCAACAATATACGTACATTAGGCAACAAATGATGTCCCAAAAGAAAATGGAACGTCCCTTCTTCGATACATCGGTATTAAGTCAGCTCATTCTCATGGCTAAAACTTAAAAAGGTATAACATAGTGTAACATGTTTAAACGTCCACTTTCTAGCCACCACTGGTTTACTCCAAACACCACGTGAATACACAATAAAATGTAGGTCTGTGGGTTTCCTGTGGCACCTTGACCCCAATGGACATATGCTTACAGTGTTTCCACTTTAAACCAGCCTTCAGACAAGATGTGCACTTTGTTTCTTCTCCCTCTCCTTCATTTAGATGTTGTCATACTCTCCATGATGTATATGAATAAAAATGAAGACAGGAAGAGTCTAGTGCAACACTGTTTTACTTCTCATAGACATTAAAAACAAGTTTACTTATAAAATAAATTAAAAACAATCCCAAAATGGATAAGTCAGGGACTCATACCAGATAAAGGTAGAACTCAGGCATGGATCACAATGATGTTCCAGATCAGTTCCCCATCCAGATCAGGTCCCGCTATCGCCAACGCGTTTCAACTCTCTCTGAGTCTTTCTCAAGGCTGATGTTCCTCCATATGATTGTAGGCAGTATTTATATTCTGTCTCTATGCGAAAGAGAGGCTTGGAGATTCACTCCCTTCCGTAATGTGAGTCCTCCGTCACATCGCTATACCGGATATGGATAGATGCCCCACTTCCGGTTGGCGTGTGCGATTCAAATCTTCCTCGGATACTAATACAACACCCATAATACTATACATGCAACCAAAGGTCACTCCACAACCCCAGTTTACTACAATAGTGTATCCTGCCATTCTCTCCTGGCATGTCTCCGTAACGAGAGCGGTGCATTGCCCCACTTCCGGTCGGGCATGCGCAGTTACTCAAGTCAGGAGAAACACTTTGCAACATGATTGTAACATTTTAAATCTGGTGACAAAAAGAGTACTACTATTCCAATTAATTCCAAAACATTTAGAGATGATCAGAGAAACAGACATGTTAATATGTGTGATAACAAATCTTTCATCCTATCGGATTTTCTTTGATAGGATTCGGCCATTCCATATGTTAGTTCGAAGTATATCCCACATATAAGAAATATACAGAGAAAAAAACAGTTATTAACCACACATTCATATAACACGTAGAAGTTAGTACATATTTGTGTTCCTCCTATAATTGACAGAGGATCAAATCTTCTTAATAATGTATTGGAAAAAAAAGGGGGGGACTAAATAAATTCTTTTGTTTTTTCTATATACTATATATGGATTCACAGGAACCACTTCAGTTCAAAATCTAGGTTCAAACCACCTGGGGCTAAGGTTTTTAATTTGAAAATCCATTTCATCTCAGTTTTTGATAGTAAAGTGACTACATCCCTATTTTTGTCATTGTATTCAATTTTTTGTATTCCCCAAAAGCCAGTGATTTTTTTAGGGTCACATGCATGGTGGCTTTTAAAATGACTGGAAACTGAATGTGTCTCCAGCCCTTTTTTAATATTGTACACATGTTCCCGTAATCTGACTTTGAGCTGTCGGGTGGTCCTGCCAACATAAAAGAGCCCACACTCACACTCTAGAACGTATATTATATTCTGTGAGTGACACGTAATGAACTCCTCAATTTTACATTTATGGTCATTAATAGTCACCTCTGTGAATTTACGGTTATTCGATTTACATGTTTTACACATTAAACATTCGCCACATCGGTGGAAACCTTTTGTCCTGTTCAACTTTCTAGTTTCTCCATCTAACTGACTGCTGACCAATTGATCCTTAAGGTTAGGTGCCTTTCTATATATGAATTTTGGTCTAATGGGAATGTCCTTCCCTATGACATTATCCTTTTTTAAAATGTCCCAATATTTGGTAAATATTTTTTCTACATCTCTAAAATCCCCATTGTATTGGGACACAAATGCCCAGTCTACATTTTGATGTGTTTCCTCAATTTTTTTCTCTTTTTGAATAAAAAGTTCCTCTCTATCTACTTTCAGTGCTCTTTCTTCCATCTTCTCTAAAATTTCCTTCTTATAACCTTTTCCTTCGAATTGCTTTTTCATATCCCTAACTTGATGGATAAATACTTCTTCCTCTGTGCAATTCCTCCTTATTCGCATCATCTGACTGAACGGAATATGGTCAAGCCAGACTTTATGGTGGTTGCTATCATACTCGATATAACCTGCCGTATCAGTAGGTTTCTTGTATGTCTTTGTTTGTAAACCTTTCTCATTCACATAAATAGTGATGTCTAGGAAGTTGACGGTGATCTTACTAAAGTCAAAGGTAAGTTCTATATTGCACTTATTGGAGTTCAGGTAAGTACAAAAGGTTTGGAGAGTCGCCTCTGATCCATTCCAAATAAAGAATATGTCGTCTATATATCGGCTCCAGGCCACCAGGCTCGCCCCAAAGTCGTGACCAGCCCACACCCACGACTCTTCCCACTGAGTCATGAAAATGTTTGCATAACTTGGAGCGAACCTGGTGCCCATCGCCGTACCGACGCACTGTTGGTAAAAGGATTTCTGAAACTTAAAATAACTATTGTTCAGGATGAATGTAATCCCTTCTTCTATGAAACATTTGGTGGCTTCGGTGTAATCTGAAGTTTCAAGGCTGGCTAGAATCGCCTCTATCCCTAAATCATGTTTGATGATTGTATATAGGGATTTAACATCCGCTGTTACTAAATAGAAGTCTGGTTGCCAATCGATCTTACTCAATTTTTCCAAAAAACATCTTGTATCCTTAAGATGGGATTTGGATTTGATTACCAAAGGCTGTAGAAAATAATCTATCACTTCTGAAAGATTTATGGTGACCGATTCCAAGCCTGAAATAATGGGCCTACCTGGTGGAGTTTTAGGATTCTTATGTATTTTAGGTAATGTATATAATACCGGTATTCTTGGAGTAGGAATGATTATATAATCTGCTATTTTTTCACTAATTGCTCCTGCTTCTACATGTTTCTTAATTAAACTCCTCAGGTTTGTAAGAATATTTTCTGTGGGATCTTTTTTTAGGCTTTTATATGTTTCCCCAGCTGACAGTTGACCTTTAATCTCATTCGTGTAATAGTTGTAATCCATTATTACGACCCCACCCCCTTTGTCGGCGGGCTTAATAATGATATTTTTGTTAGATTTAAGATTTTTTACCGCTTCTCTCTCCTTTTTTGTCAGATTATATTTGCCCCTCTTTTTTCCTCTTGATTTTGAATGTATTTTTTCTAGATCCCCTATCACCATCCTATTGAAAGTTTCGATAAAATTACCTTTAACTTGCACAGGATAGAAATAAGATTTTCTTTTAAACTTATTCCCTATTGGATCTGATTCCTTCTCTATTGTGTTAACATTCTCACTTTCCTTTGTTCGGAAAAATTTTTTTATTGTTAACTTTCTAATGAATTTTTGAACATCTATGTATATATTGAATGGATCAATCCTATTTGTTGGGGCATATTTGAGCCCTTTTTCTAGGACAGACATCTCGTCCTTCGTTAGTGAGATGGAACTAATATTGAATACTTTTGATCCTTCCTTCCTTTCTGTATTCTCTACCTTCCCATCTATTGTCGATGTTCCAGGGATATTTCTTACTGAAGTCTTTTTTAATTTCTTAAGAATTTTAAATTTTTTCCACTTCTTCTTTTTACCCCCTTTGTTTCCTCTTTTTTTATTTTTATTCTTATTGTTATTTTCCTTATTGCCTAGGTATTTTTTAATTTTATTGGCATTCAGAAAAGACCTTCTTTTTATTACTTGATGTGATTTTATCTCCATCTCTCCTTTAGTCTCCCCTCGTCCAAAAAAGATTGGGAAGATGACTCTGGGGCCTCTGATTCCCATTCATCTAGGATCTTAAACCTATTGTGTAGTGGGACAGGTTCTTCGTTACTTTTCCACCAACTAGAAGGGCTTTTGTATGTCTTATTCTCCCAATGGTTATCTATGTGTTCTTTGTTACCTCTTTTTTTATAAAAGTTCTCTTTTTTCCATTGTGTTCCTTTAAACTTCTTTTTTTCATGGGGATATTTTTCTTTCGTATTCTGGTATGAATAATCATTGTTTGAACTATTGAGTCTCTTACTTTTTCTGTTCCCATTATCCCAGGTGGATCTCCTGTCATATTGTTCTTTTTCAGTCTTTCCCTTTTTTCTTTCATAGTTCTTATTCTCCTCCTTATCCCTTTCATATTTCTGATCATCATTATGATCCCTTACTTCATAGATGTTTTTCTTGTCCCTTAGGAACTTTCTAGACTTTCTACTCACTAGTTCTTTACAGTCCTTTTCTATTCTCTTCTCTATTCTTCTTTCTATTTGCTTATATTCCTCTACATCTCTAAAAGGTCTAATTAAATTATTTAGGGTTTGAATTTCTTCCTCTAACTCCTTAAGATCCTTCCTTCTTTCTTTCAGAATTAAACGTATTAATGCAAAAGAACAGGTTTGTAAGATGGTATTCCATTCTTTTCTAAACTGTTCTGATGCTGAATCAAAGGATGGTTGTTTCTCTATCCTAAGACCTTTCGGGATCAGCTGCTCTGCAATATAGTTCTCTAAAGACACTACCTCCCACCATATGCGATTTTCTTTGATGAGAATCTTTTCTAATTTGGACATGTTATAGTCCAAATCTTCATCTTTAGGGTTCAGTGTAAAGGAATTTTCTCTAAAAACTTCTTTTACCAGCTTATATCTTTCCTCTCTGTGAGAAAACATGGTGCAGCCAATCGATACTCAATACTAGGGGAACCTGGGTATAGGAAGAAGTATTTATCCATCAAGTTAGGGATATGAAAAAGCAATTCGAAGGAAAAGGTTATAAGAAGGAAATTTTAGAGAAGATGGAAGAAAGAGCACTGAAAGTAGATAGAGAGGAACTTTTTATTCAAAAAGAGAAAAAAATTGAGGAAACACATCAAAATGTAGACTGGGCATTTGTGTCCCAATACAATGGGGATTTTAGAGATGTAGAAAAAATATTTACCAAATATTGGGACATTTTAAAAAAGGATAATGTCATAGGGAAGGACATTCCCATTAGACCAAAATTCATATATAGAAAGGCACCTAACCTTAAGGATCAATTGGTCAGCAGTCAGTTAGATGGAGAAACTAGAAAGTTGAACAGGACAAAAGGTTTCCACCGATGTGGCGAATGTTTAATGTGTAAAACATGTAAATCGAATAACCGTAAATTCACAGAGGTGACTATTAATGACCATAAATGTAAAATTGAGGAGTTCATTACGTGTCACTCACAGAATATAATATACGTTCTAGAGTGTGAGTGTGGGCTCTTTTATGTTGGCAGGACCACCCGACAGCTCAAAGTCAGATTACGGGAACATGTGTACAATATTAAAAAAGGGCTGGAGACACATTCAGTTTCCAGTCATTTTAAAAGCCACCATGCATGTGACCCTAAAAAAATCACTGGCTTTTGGGGAATACAAAAAATTGAATACAATGACAAAAATAGGGATGTAGTCACTTTACTATCAAAAACTGAGATGAAATGGATTTTCAAATTAAAAACCTTAGCCCCAGGTGGTTTGAACCTAGATTTTGAACTGAAGTGGTTCCTGTGAATCCATATATAGTATATAGAAAAAACAAAAGAATTTATTTAGTCCCCCCCTTTTTTTTCCAATACATTATTAAGAAGATTTGATCCTCTGTCAATTATAGGAGGAACACAAATATGTACTAACTTCTACGTGTTATATGAATGTGTGGTTAATAACTGTTTTTTTCTCTGTATATTTCTTATATGTGGGATATACTTCGAACTAACATATGGAATGGCCGAATCCTATCAAAGAAAATCCGATAGGATGAAAGATTTGTTATCACACATATTAACATGTCTGTTTCTCTGATCATCTCTAAATGTTTTGGAATTAATTGGAATAGTAGTACTCTTTTTGTCACCAGATTTAAAATGTTACAATCATGTTGCAAAGTGTTTCTCCTGACTTGAGTAACTGCGCATGCCCGACCGGAAGTGGGGCAATGCACCGCTCTCGTTACGGAGACATGCCAGGAGAGAATGGCAGGATACACTATTGTAGTAAACTGGGGTTGTGGAGTGACCTTTGGTTGCATGTATAGTATTATGGGTGTTGTATTAGTATCCGAGGAAGATTTGAATCGCACACGCCAACCGGAAGTGGGGCATCTATCCATATCCGGTATAGCGATGTGACGGAGGACTCACATTACGGAAGGGAGTGAATCTCCAAGCCTCTCTTTCGCATAGAGACAGAATATAAATACTGCCTACAATCATATGGAGGAACATCAGCCTTGAGAAAGACTCAGAGAGAGTTGAAACGCGTTGGCGATAGCGGGACCTGATCTGGATGGGGAACTGATCTGGAACATCATTGTGATCCATGCCTGAGTTCTACCTTTATCTGGTATGAGTCCCTGACTTATCCATTTTGGGATTGTTTTTAATTTATTTTATAAGTAAACTTGTTTTTAATGTCTATGAGAAGTAAAACAGTGTTGCACTAGACTCTTCCTGTCTTCATTTTTATTCATATACATCATGGAGAGTATGACAACATCTAAATGAAGGAGAGGGAGAAGAAACAAAGTGCACATCTTGTCTGAAGGCTGGTTTAAAGTGGAAACACTGTAAGCATATGTCCATTGGGGTCAAGGTGCCACAGGAAACCCACAGACCTACATTTTATTGTGTATTCACGTGGTGTTTGGAGTAAACCAGTGGTGGCTAGAAAGTGGACGTTTAAACATGTTACACTATGTTATACCTTTTTAAGTTTTAGCCATGAGAATGAGCTGACTTAATACCGATGTATCGAAGAAGGGACGTTCCATTTTCTTTTGGGACATCATTTGTTGCCTAATGTACGTATATTGTTGATTTGCATCACTACTCACATATATGTTTGAAGTAAGAATGTTCCATTTCTGTTGAGATCATAGATTGGTACCTTATGTATGTACACAGCTGATATTATAATACTGTTGTTGTGTATAGGAGGAAGGGAACCTTTCCTAGTGTGTACATATTGGGTAGTAGATCTTTTGGAGCGCTGTCAGTACTCGATCAAACCACTATTGCATTTATACCCAGGTTCCCCTAGTATTGAGTATCGATTGGCTGCACCATGTTTTCTCACAGAGAGGAAAGATATAAGCTGGTAAAAGAAGTTTTTAGAGAAAATTCCTTTACACTGAACCCTAAAGATGAAGATTTGGACTATAACATGTCCAAATTAGAAAAGATTCTCATCAAAGAAAATCGCATATGGTGGGAGGTAGTGTCTTTAGAGAACTATATTGCAGAGCAGCTGATCCCGAAAGGTCTTAGGATAGAGAAACAACCATCCTTTGATTCAGCATCAGAACAGTTTAGAAAAGAATGGAATACCATCTTACAAACCTGTTCTTTTGCATTAATACGTTTAATTCTGAAAGAAAGAAGGAAGGATCTTAAGGAGTTAGAGGAAGAAATTCAAACCCTAAATAATTTAATTAGACCTTTTAGAGATGTAGAGGAATATAAGCAAATAGAAAGAAGAATAGAGAAGAGAATAGAAAAGGACTGTAAAGAACTAGTGAGTAGAAAGTCTAGAAAGTTCCTAAGGGACAAGAAAAACATCTATGAAGTAAGGGATCATAATGATGATCAGAAATATGAAAGGGATAAGGAGGAGAATAAGAACTATGAAAGAAAAAAGGGAAAGACTGAAAAAGAACAATATGACAGGAGATCCACCTGGGATAATGGGAACAGAAAAAGTAAGAGACTCAATAGTTCAAACAATGATTATTCATACCAGAATACGAAAGAAAAATATCCCCATGAAAAAAAGAAGTTTAAAGGAACACAATGGAAAAAAGAGAACTTTTATAAAAAAAGAGGTAACAAAGAACACATAGATAACCATTGGGAGAATAAGACATACAAAAGCCCTTCTAGTTGGTGGAAAAGTAACGAAGAACCTGTCCCACTACACAATAGGTTTAAGATCCTAGATGAATGGGAATCAGAGGCCCCAGAGTCATCTTCCCAATCTTTTTTGGACGAGGGGAGACTAAAGGAGAGATGGAGATAAAATCACATCAAGTAATAAAAAGAAGGTCTTTTCTGAATGCCAATAAAATTAAAAAATACCTAGGCAATAAGGAAAATAACAATAAGAATAAAAATAAAAAAAGAGGAAACAAAGGGGGTAAAAAGAAGAAGTGGAAAAAATTTAAAATTCTTAAGAAATTAAAAAAGACTTCAGTAAGAAATATCCCTGGAACATCGACAATAGATGGGAAGGTAGAGAATACAGAAAGGAAGGAAGGATCAAAAGTATTCAATATTAGTTCCATCTCACTAACGAAGGACGAGATGTCTGTCCTAGAAAAAGGGCTCAAATATGCCCCAACAAATAGGATTGATCCATTCAATATATACATAGATGTTCAAAAATTCATTAGAAAGTTAACAATAAAAAATTTTTTCCGAACAAAGGAAAGTGAGAATGTTAACACAATAGAGAAGGAATCAGATCCAATAGGGAATAAGTTTAAAAGAAAATCTTATTTCTATCCTGTGCAAGTTAAAGGTAATTTTATCGAAACTTTCAATAGGATGGTGATAGGGGATCTAGAAAAAATACATTCAAAATCAAGAGGAAAAAAGAGGGGCAAATATAATCTGACAAAAAAGGAGAGAGAAGCGGTAAAAAATCTTAAATCTAACAAAAATATCATTATTAAGCCCGCCGACAAAGGGGGTGGGGTCGTAATAATGGATTACAACTATTACACGAATGAGATTAAAGGTCAACTGTCAGCTGGGGAAACATATAAAAGCCTAAAAAAAGATCCCACAGAAAATATTCTTACAAACCTGAGGAGTTTAATTAAGAAACATGTAGAAGCAGGAGCAATTAGTGAAAAAATAGCAGATTATATAATCATTCCTACTCCAAGAATACCGGTATTATATACATTACCTAAAATACATAAGAATCCTAAAACTCCACCAGGTAGGCCCATTATTTCAGGCTTGGAATCGGTCACCATAAATCTTTCAGAAGTGATAGATTATTTTCTACAGCCTTTGGTAATCAAATCCAAATCCCATCTTAAGGATACAAGATGTTTTTTGGAAAAATTGAGTAAGATCGATTGGCAACCAGACTTCTATTTAGTAACAGCGGATGTTAAATCCCTATATACAATCATCAAACATGATTTAGGGATAGAGGCGATTCTAGCCAGCCTTGAAACTTCAGATTACACCGAAGCCACCAAATGTTTCATAGAAGAAGGGATTACATTCATCCTGAACAATAGTTATTTTAAGTTTCAGAAATCCTTTTACCAACAGTGCGTCGGTACGGCGATGGGCACCAGGTTCGCTCCAAGTTATGCAAACATTTTCATGACTCAGTGGGAAGAGTCGTGGGTGTGGGCTGGTCACGACTTTGGGGCGAGCCTGGTGGCCTGGAGCCGATATATAGACGACATATTCTTTATTTGGAATGGATCAGAGGCGACTCTCCAAACCTTTTGTACTTACCTGAACTCCAATAAGTGCAATATAGAACTTACCTTTGACTTTAGTAAGATCACCGTCAACTTCCTAGACATCACTATTTATGTGAATGAGAAAGGTTTACAAACAAAGACATACAAGAAACCTACTGATACGGCAGGTTATATCGAGTATGATAGCAACCACCATAAAGTCTGGCTTGACCATATTCCGTTCAGTCAGATGATGCGAATAAGGAGGAATTGCACAGAGGAAGAAGTATTTATCCATCAAGTTAGGGATATGAAAAAGCAATTCGAAGGAAAAGGTTATAAGAAGGAAATTTTAGAGAAGATGGAAGAAAGAGCACTGAAAGTAGATAGAGAGGAACTTTTTATTCAAAAAGAGAAAAAAATTGAGGAAACACATCAAAATGTAGACTGGGCATTTGTGTCCCAATACAATGGGGATTTTAGAGATGTAGAAAAAATATTTACCAAATATTGGGACATTTTAAAAAAGGATAATGTCATAGGGAAGGACATTCCCATTAGACCAAAATTCATATATAGAAAGGCACCTAACCTTAAGGATCAATTGGTCAGCAGTCAGTTAGATGGAGAAACTAGAAAGTTGAACAGGACAAAAGGTTTCCACCGATGTGGCGAATGTTTAATGTGTAAAACATGTAAATCGAATAACCGTAAATTCACAGAGGTGACTATTAATGACCATAAATGTAAAATTGAGGAGTTCATTACGTGTCACTCACAGAATATAATATACGTTCTAGAGTGTGAGTGTGGGCTCTTTTATGTTGGCAGGACCACCCGACAGCTCAAAGTCAGATTACGGGAACATGTGTACAATATTAAAAAAGGGCTGGAGACACATTCAGTTTCCAGTCATTTTAAAAGCCACCATGCATGTGACCCTAAAAAAATCACTGGCTTTTGGGGAATACAAAAAATTGAATACAATGACAAAAATAGGGATGTAGTCACTTTACTATCAAAAACTGAGATGAAATGGATTTTCAAATTAAAAACCTTAGCCCCAGGTGGTTTGAACCTAGATTTTGAACTGAAGTGGTTCCTGTGAATCCATATATAGTATATAGAAAAAACAAAAGAATTTATTTAGTCCCCCCCTTTTTTTTCCAATACATTATTAAGAAGATTTGATCCTCTGTCAATTATAGGAGGAACACAAATATGTACTAACTTCTACGTGTTATATGAATGTGTGGTTAATAACTGTTTTTTTCTCTGTATATTTCTTATATGTGGGATATACTTCGAACTAACATATGGAATGGCCGAATCCTATCAAAGAAAATCCGATAGGATGAAAGATTTGTTATCACACATATTAACATGTCTGTTTCTCTGATCATCTCTAAATGTTTTGGAATTAATTGGAATAGTAGTACTCTTTTTGTCACCAGATTTAAAATGTTACAATCATGTTGCAAAGTGTTTCTCCTGACTTGAGTAACTGCGCATGCCCGACCGGAAGTGGGGCAATGCACCGCTCTCGTTACGGAGACATGCCAGGAGAGAATGGCAGGATACACTATTGTAGTAAACTGGGGTTGTGGAGTGACCTTTGGTTGCATGTATAGTATTATGGGTGTTGTATTAGTATCCGAGGAAGATTTGAATCGCACACGCCAACCGGAAGTGGGGCATCTATCCATATCCGGTATAGCGATGTGACGGAGGACTCACATTACGGAAGGGAGTGAATCTCCAAGCCTCTCTTTCGCATAGAGACAGAATATAAATACTGCCTACAATCATATGGAGGAACATCAGCCTTGAGAAAGACTCAGAGAGAGTTGAAACGCGTTGGCGATAGCGGGACCTGATCTGGATGGGGAACTGATCTGGAACATCATTGTGATCCATGCCTGAGTTCTACCTTTATCTGGTATGAGTCCCTGACTTATCCATTTTGGGATTGTTTTTAATTTATTTTATAAGTAAACTTGTTTTTAATGTCTATGAGAAGTAAAACAGTGTTGCACTAGACTCTTCCTGTCTTCATTTTTATTCATATACATCATGGAGAGTATGACAACATCTAAATGAAGGAGAGGGAGAAGAAACAAAGTGCACATCTTGTCTGAAGGCTGGTTTAAAGTGGAAACACTGTAAGCATATGTCCATTGGGGTCAAGGTGCCACAGGAAACCCACAGACCTACATTTTATTGTGTATTCACGTGGTGTTTGGAGTAAACCAGTGGTGGCTAGAAAGTGGACGTTTAAACATGTTACACTATGTTATACCTTTTTAAGTTTTAGCCATGAGAATGAGCTGACTTAATACCGATGTATCGAAGAAGGGACGTTCCATTTTCTTTTGGGACATCATTTGTTGCCTAATGTACGTATATTGTTGATTTGCATCACTACTCACATATATGTTTGAAGTAAGAATGTTCCATTTCTGTTGAGATCATAGATTGGTACCTTATGTATGTACACAGCTGATATTATAATAAGGAATTTAGACAGTAAGCTCCAATGGGACAGGAACTGATGTGAATGAATTCTCTGTTCAGCGCTGCGAAATTAGTGGCGCTATATAAATAGATGATGATGATGCTTAGTTTAGTCACAGAGGCTACTTGCAGTAAAGAAAAAGGTGGAAGTCACAGAATGTATTATCGCTGTACACTAAACCATACAAGAGAGGCGCACAGTGCTCCTGGGAGACCCTCAGGCCCAATGCAGAACAGAAAATAGCGTCACATAAACAGCCAATCACTTCCTTCCAGATTTCTTTACTCCGCCTCCAGCTAAAGGGGAAAAGACAGACAGATTCTTATTAACATGAGTGTCTGCTTTGAATTTTGTTATTCTGTGAAAGAAAGGTGGCAAGAGCAGGGGGAGGGAAAGTCAGGAAAGAATCAGGTAGAAATGGGTGGGCAGGCGTAAGGGAGGAGGAAAAATGTTTTTTAATATATATTTTATACAATAAATGTGTTTATTTGATGTGTGTCAGTGCAGTGCCGGTTAGAGTCGCAGTGCATCATGGGATCTCAGAGAGCTCAGGCATCTGGCCATTCTCCCTCTGGAGCCAATTTAGGGGAAAACAGACCCCAGAGTAGGTTTCCTGGAGTTACCTTTGGCGCAAGATTTAAAGATTAAATACAAGAGAGCCGCACAGTGCTGTTACTGCTGAGAGATCCTCGACCCCAATGCTAAACAAGAAATAAAGTCATATAAACAGGCCGATCACTTCTTTCCAGGGACCTCATCTCCCACCCACTGTGATAAATACTCCCATAACTTTGTGTTCTCCCACAGCCTCCTTTAGTTCAGCCTCACGTCCTCCCCCCTGCACCCAACCCATAGAGAGACACTCAACTCACTTCTTATTTTCACTAAAGCAATTACTTCTCCTATTACTACACTGTCCGGCCCTGACCAGGGTCTTTCTACAACAAAACACTCAGCCCTACACAACGCAGCCCCAGCATACAGTCTTCAATGATCCAAACCCCAACCATGGCGCACCTAACAGACCCGCTACCTCCACAGTGCTCCCCCACTGCAGAGCGCCACTGGAAAATCTCATTCCTATACCAATTTCCTCCACTATAAATGCATCCTCTCATTTTACTGCACTGCCCTTTCAATTACCAAACAAACATACTTAAAACTTCTAATATTCACCCAGTGTTCTAAACCAGATCTACCTCTAACCTGTACCTTGCCTCATCTCTGGTAACCACCTCTCACTCCCACCTACAAGACTTCTCCAGTGCTGCTCCCCACTTATGGAATTCACCATCACGCTCAATCAGATCCTTCCACAGACTTCAAATCACTCAACACCCTTTGAAAACCCATCTTTTTTAGAGCTTACCCCATTCTCACCTATACTACCCGCACTAATGTCCCAATCTGAGCCACATTCACTCCTCGTTTCAGCTGTGATCTCCTCCCCTTCGAATGTAAGCTCTCTATTGAGCAGGGTCCTCCATGCCTTTTATTTTCATATCGGCATTTATTTTGTCTACCTTGTATGTCCTGTTTTCCCTACTGTACTGTGCCTTAAAAACCTATAATAATAAAGGTTGTGGATTCTTATATGTAGAATCCTGTTTCACTTCCATTTGGACCAAATTCTGTCATTGAGAACTTACCGAGAGGTCTCTTCTGAGCCGATTTGTTCTTCATTTCTTCCAGCATTTGTTGTTCTTTGTCCAGTTTTTGCTTGAACATCAAAGCCTCCTAAAATCAGAAACAATGTAACAGGTTGATGGAAATCCTACCTCTGGATGTAACCGGTAAATTGTGGGACTGTCGGTCTTACAAAGTACGTAACTCCCATTTTCTATTGCCAATCACTGACTGATCAATTGAATGTCAATGTATGCCATAGTAAAAGTAACAAACAAGTAATCAGAGGGGATTTAGATTACTATAGGCTTCACTGCTCATCATGTGCGGTTTAGTTATAAAATATCCAAACCTTCATTACATCTTTAGGCCTCACTTAGAGGGAAACCTACAGAATACATCAGTATTACCCCTATTCACTTGATATTAATATATGCATTAGTCTGTACCCCAATACTTATCCCAAAACAGGAAAGCTGCTGCCTCCATCATAAATAGAGTTGAGGAACATCTAACAATTGTTAAAAATGAAAATTGGCATTTAAAGCTTCACTGAATCTCCCAAACATGGCGGGTTCTTAACGTAGTTACCCAACTGTTAGCGGTTAAGAAAGGTGTTAAATACCTCATCTAATTCCTTGTTCTGGTTCCTAGTCTGCTTCAGGGGCGGTGTCTTACCACCTGCAACACAAGAGTAGATGATCGTTATACCGATACTAACGTAATCAGAACACTGGCCACACATGCTGGGGTAGAACGTAGTGTGTTTGGGACTCAAAAATGATACCTAATCCAAGTATCAGACATGTCAGAGACTGTGGTCTGAGCAGGACAACCATCAACCAAGAAACCACAGTCATGCCGAAATAGATTTGGCATCTCAGCTTGTCAGAGTTGGACTTGGAGGCCAGCATAATGCATCATGCATAGGGATCATTGATCCCGGTGTTACTGTGCATCCCCCGAGCACACGGACACACTCAGTGACCACTTTTTAGTACTGGGTAGGGACCAATTATATCCCGAGAACAGGCTAAATACTTTGCGGCATGGATTCAGCAAGGTGCTGGAGACATTCCTTCAGAGATTCCAGTCCATGGGGACATGACGTCATCACGCAGCTGCTGCAGATTTGTCGGATGCACATTCATACTGCAAATCTACCATTCCACCACATCCCAAAGGTGCTCGAATGGACGGATATCCGGTGTCTGTGGAGGCCACTGAAGTGCCCTGAACTCATTCACATATAACCGCTTGAAATGACGAGAACTTTGTGACTTGGCGCATTGTGATGCTGGAAGTAGCTATTAGAAGATGGATAGACTGCGGTCAAAAAGTGATGCACATTGTCACCAACAATACTCAGGTAGGCTGTGGCATTGAAATGATGGTCATTTGTTATGAAGGGGCCTAATGTGTGGCAAAAAAACATTGTTCCCCCCCAGTTACTCCACCAGCCAGCACCGTTAACACAAGACAGGATGGACCCATGATGTTTATGCCAAATTCTGACTCTACCATCTGCAGGTCGCAGAAGAAATCGAGATTTGTCAGACCAGGTGACCTTTTTCTAATCTAATTATACTAAAAGATTAAAATGTTCAAAAACATTGAGAAAGCGTATAGCGAAACGTACTTTGGACTTAGATGTAAAAAAAACTCAGGGGACGAAGTCCGGAATGTTGGCGAACGCCGTCGAGCTGTAATAATCTGTGCCGGCTTCAAACATATTAACGACATACATCCTATCAATAATAAGCCAGATCTAGAGACCGTGTTTAAGAATGACCAATATATGCCTCAAAGTCACCAATGTCTGACTCAGTAACACACGTGAGTGGCTGTTACAAGTACATGTACCTGCAATAGTGAATTTAGCAATTCCAGCCAGAAGGAGGAACTATTCACTTCAATGCTATTGGCTGCTGAATATTTATACTACTGAGATCTAATGACTGTAGTAGCAACTATAACATATATTAATCTCACCGATGTACAAAATAAACTATTGACACAAAATAGATTTATAAACTGTATTTGTGTACAATATATATTTAGCACAATAAGATGCAGCAATTTAAATTTAAGTAGCTATAAAATGCTTTGAAATTACGACTGCTGAGATAACATTAAATACGCACCATCTGCTATTGTTTAAACGCTTTATACATACAATTATACTCAGGGCCGACATGCAGATACAATATATATGAATATCAGCATTGCAGAATCTGAAATAATGAATATTACAAGTTACAAAACAATAAGCTATAAAGATCTAAGACACCGGCAGCTATAACATATCTTAAAGTCACTGGTGTAAAATAAATTCAGATTATACTGGAAATATATTAACAACATCATTAAGAGATTGCAGAAATTATTGTAGGAGCTGCAATATTGAAACATAGTATATTGAACATACACCAACAGCTACTGTTTTAGCATTTTAATTACACAAAAATACCTAAGAACTTCAGCTGAGGAGATATGTATAATGACTTTGCAAATATAATATGGTAAGCGTCTCAAATAAATAAAAATAAATACATTATATATATATATATATATATATATATATATATATATATATACACACACACACACACATATAAATACATATACACACACACATATATATATATATATATATATATATATATATATATATATATTATTTTTTGGGATAATGAGCTGGAAAGATCTGATACTAACTGCTATAATACATTTTTAGGTTACTGGGCTATAGTTGGGGTAGGGCATGTCCTAGATCAACATTAAACAACATGTAATGTAAAGTTATCCAGTATTTCTGTGCTACATGAAACAAAACAGACAGTATTTTCCTTACATGCAAAATAAACTAATGTGCACCTCTTGCATTGTAACATGATTTGTCCAGGAGCAAACTAACGGTACTCTTTTTTTTTGCCTTCCTCTTAACGACTCAGACCCGCTATTGCCAAATATAAATTGATTATGTAGAAAATATACTAACAAATGTCCATTTGATGACTGCATTCATTATAGTTAAATGTATAATATATCTATCCGATACAGAATACTTAAAAATATTGTGGTGGGTCTTCCATAAATATTATAAAGTACTGTAACACATTTGTATTAACAGCTGTATGTAAATAAATGAATATATATATATATATATATATATATATATATATATAAAATAAAATAATCAAAGTGCAACATTTTATCAACGAGAAGTGATTTAAATACTACAATGACTGACAGTTTGTAATCTCTACATTGGTTGCATATACAAATAACTAAAAATTGAGACACTAATATATTTATGACAGGAGATCATCCTATGTGCGCATGTACATAGGGGCGATACTATTTTGGAACCAGGAGAGCTTTGTAATATGGAAGAATAGAGATCAGAGATATGTTAAATAACATCTTTATTGTATTAAAAATAATTTCAGATGGGTCCAGAATGTGAAATCACAAAAGTAACAAATGTTCCTAGATATCGAATTAAATCCCTCAACTGCCCAATAGGAGGCAAAATAAATGGCATGAAGAATCACAAAAAATACAATTTAAATTTCTCTGGTTTGTCTAAAGGTTTGATTGGAACAGACAATAAATGGTCATTTTTAACACTTTGCATTTATCACACTGTCTGTATTTTAACCATATTTCACCATAAAAAAAAAAGAATGAAAAGAAAGGTCTGATGAATACAATATAATTTTAAAAAAGACTTATTGAATTTTAAAAATCTTTTGTGAATTGAGTGTTGTTTTTTAACATTCTAGTATTTTAGTAAAATTAGCTTAGCCTAAAGTCGGAAGAACACCCTGCCCAATGAGATAATGGCATAGAAAATATATGTATTATAGAGGTACATCCAATTTCTGTTGTGGAAATAAGTTTTTGCTTTCCGTTGAGACATTTTTCCCACACAACTAACGCTCACTTACATTCTCTGTAAACTGCAGAGACTGTTGTGCGTGAAAATCCCAGGAGATCAGCAGCTTCTGAGACACTCAAACCACTCCATTTGGTACCAACTATCATTCCACAGTCAAAGTCCGTTAGATCACATTTCTTATCCATTCTGGTGTATAGTCTGAGCAACTGAACCTGTGAACAATGCAGCACGAACCAAAATGAATTAGTGGACAGTTAATATTTCCTATTAACGCTATGTAGCTAATTAAAAATACAATGAATATTACAACAGCCTCAAATTTTATCAAAAGAGGAAAATTCAAAACAAAATTCAAATATAAATAAGTGACGTACTGAAAAATACAACAGAAGTAGAAACACCAACAAGTTTCAAGCATCAGACTGTTCCCATGCATTAACACATTTAAAAGCCACCAGCAGGTATAAACCCTAAACACTAACATACAGTGTGGATGCTATAAGACATTGAGGACCCAATGCAGGCGTTTATTCATGCATCAGACACTAGCGAAGGATTAATTGTGAAAAAAGAGGGACCACTGGGAAAGAGTTTGAACATAACCCAAACATTCCTGATAGACATCTATCATATAAACAATGGTTTTGTAGCACTTTTATCTGCTTTTAGGTACTGGGAGCAAAGATGGTGGACACCAGTGTAGGTCAGTGATCGACAGCTTTTTTGGGGCAGCACAGTGGCTCAGTGGTTAGCACTTCTGCCTCACAGCACTGGGGTCATGAATTCAAATCCCGACCATGGCCTTATTTGTGAGGAGTTTGGTTGCATGTTCTCCCCGTGTTTGTGTGGGTTTCCTCCGGGTGCTCCAGTTTCCTCCCGCACTCCAAAAACATACTAGTAGGTTAATTGGCTGCTAACAAATTGACCCTAGTGTGTGTGTCTGTGTGTATGTTAGGGAATTTAGACTGTAAGCTCCAATGGGGCAGGGACTGATGTGAGTTCTCTGTACAGCGCTGCAGAATTAGTGGCGCTATATAAATAACTGATAATGATGATAGCAAAAACAAAGAGCCAATGACTCCAGTAACTCATAATATACAATAAGCCAAGATGGGGCAACCTATGGCTCAGCAGGTGTGGAGTTTTAAACATCATAAGCTGAGGGCCAGTCTTGCATGACATGCTGAGACTTGTAGTGCCACAGCAGCTGCTGCCCACATACCTCTATATACAATGTAGTTTTGCCATGTGTGGGGTTCCCTATTATACTCCTCAGAATATAAACTCATAACACTGCACAATAACTGATACATGACCCAGTTTTAGCTGCCCCCCGAGGGTAGGACCACCCCTGCGGGCACCCAGCAGCTCCGCCAGGGAAGGGCTGAGCCTTTCTGCTCACACACCTGCTCTTCCACAGATCTGTGTTCATGTGAGGACCCCTCAATGCACCGGAAGTAGGTGACTAACGCAGAGCCAGATGCTGCCGCCTCTTTCAGCTGGTAAAGACTATGTACAAAATAAAAAACATATTTTTGAAGAAAGTTATAGATTATAGATACTGATAATATTGCGCCTTTCCAACGTTATTTGGACTTGCTAAACTAATCTGGGTATCTTTAAGAGCGGAAATTTGCCCATCTTGGTACACCCAATTCACGGCTGGAACGGAAGCCACGTGACTGGAGTCATTCAGTCAGCTTGTTAAGTTGCAGCGGAAGTTTTGCAGCAGCCATCTTGGTACGTCTCCTTATGTTCAGAATGATGTTGAAGTGCCGCGGATGTATGGCAGCGGCCATCTTGGTACTCTCAAAGAAGAGCTGAAAATCTTTGATGAGCAGTGTAACCCCTATGTCACCTGTATGGAGCATTTTACACTAGTAACAGTATCAGCATGAAGAGGAATGAGTGTAAGATAAATACAAAATCCAGGTAAGAGAACACTTTATAGGGATTAATTAATTCACTATGGTTCATTTGCTCTAAGTTATATTGGAAGCAGGAAGTGTAGATTGCTCAGAGGTAGGCACTTCATCATTTATGTGTCCATGTTACAGTAATGTAGTTTATTGTGTCCACATAAACTTAATTAGGTGCATATTGGGCATTGTGTGTTCTCAATAGAATGCCAGTTGTAGTGATTGTAAATTTAGAGGAAAATAACTCCCAATATCATGGACCCCTAGAGATCTATGGTATTATTATTTTATTATTAATTTTTATTTATAGGGCGCCACTAGGTGTGCGTAGCGCCGTACAGGGACAAACAAAATTACAATACAAGGTGAGACAGCACAGTACAGTAAACAATAAGCACAGTAACTCAGTGAGCTCAAAGCACAGCTAGAGGGGCAGGGGAGGGGAGAGGGGAAGGTCCTGCATACGGCTGAGCCCAAGAGGGAGGGCACGGATGACAGGGAAACCCCCAGAGGGGAGAGGAAGGAGCGAGAGGGGATGGGGGGAAGAGGGTCCTCGAGGAGGAGGGCTAGGTAGCTGGAGAGTCGAGTTAAAAGTGGTGAAGACAGGAGGAGAGATGACCCTGCTCAAAGGAGCGTACAATCTAAGGGGTGGGGTAGACAGACAGAGAGACACGAGGGAGAGATAAGGATAAGGGAAGGGGAATGAGGGGGTAGAAGAAGAGGTAGGAAATTAAGTGGGAGACTGGAAGGCTTTAAGAAAAAGGTGGGTTTTTAGAGCCCGTTTGAAACTGGACAGATTAGGGGAAGTTCTGATAGAGGGAGGGAGCTTGTTCCAGTGGAGGGGGGCAGCGCGGGCGAAGTTTTGGATACGCGCATGGGAGGAGGTGATCAGGGGGGAAGAGAGGCGACAGTCATAGGCAGATCGGAGAGGGGTAGAATAAATCAGTGGTCCACACTGGAATAATTTAGGACTTAACATCAAAATATTTATTTTATACATATGTTTATGCTTGTGAACACTGTTTTTTGCTGCATATAATCCATTTTTGACATGCATTTATTAAATGTCTTTATCGAGAGAGGGCAGCCACCCTGAACACTCAGTCAGCTGTCCGTTCTGCTACAGGAGACCAAGTAAGAAAACCAAAAGGAAAGACAATGTACCACAATGAGTTTTCATTTTAGAATTCAAAAGTGAATCACAAACTGCCTTGCCGGAAGTCTTCCCTTTCTGTAGGTGAGCCATAGCTGTGGGCAGCAGGACCATCATCTAAACTCAGTTTATACCTTCTGCTTTACCATGGCTCAATACTGTTCTGGAAAAACTTGATGCAAGTAAGAGTTACAGTCTCAATGCTCAGGACAGTATATGAAGGCGCACTTTTAAAGAAAGTCTGGACCAAAAAAGTAAAAGTGACAAGTTCATCAAATCGGTTAGGCTCCAAGATAGATTTCAAAGTTTATTGCTTTATAACAGTTGTTTTGTGAGTTTTTGTGTTAGTACACAGAGGTGCATCTCAATGCAAGCATAACTAACACAGTATGCCATTTACACTGTTTGACCACTGTCATAAAGATTTTACTAAGTACTGCAGAGTATATACAACTGTGTGTGGTTAGAGAGTCGAGGAAATACTCCATCACACTTTAACAAAGCAGCTCAGTAAAACTGAAACACGAAAGGGCCCTCCCAATTTGGTTGCCACAAAGTTAGATGCACACAATCCTCTAGCATGTCATTGTATACGGTAGCATTAAGATTTCCCGATTTGCCACTAAAATGCCCAAGAAAATTATGAAATACAGACCCAGACCATTATTACTCCTACACCAAATTACAGAATTCAGTATGCATCCAGGGAGGAAGCTTTATTCTGGTGTCCTTTTAAACCCAGATTTGTCCATCAGACCGTTAGATGGCGATGCATTATTCATCAGTCCAGAGAACGCCATTCCACTGCTCGAGTCCAGTGGCGGTGTGCTTCTAAAGCTGGGTACACACTACAGAAATTTCGACCAACTTTTTATGCCGAGCGATTTTACATGCGATCGATGGTCCGATCGCCCGGTCCATGGACTGCATACACACTAGCCTTGTTTAGGAAGATAAAGGGAAGAGCGGACGTCCCTTTAGCGACTTTTTACAGCCATGTTGTCGTGAGCAATGACTGTAATTTCCTTCTCACTGTTGTGGATCGGTCGGAAGTTTATACACACTACACAACGGAAACGAGATTGGAACGAAAATATTAAACAGTACGACCAACCAAATGAGGCGATAATCGTCCATTTGGGCAGACTTTCGACCATCGTGTCACTGCACACACTGACCCGACTTTTGAACGAGCGGTCGTATGTCGGCTGATTCAGCCGATTATTGGACGAAAACAGTGTAGTGTGTACCCAGCTTTACCACTGCAGAAAACGTTTGACATTATGAGCTGAGGTTTGTGTGCGGCTACTTAGCCACAGAAACGCAATCCATAAATCCTGACAAGCAGTTCTTCTTATGATGTTGCTTGGAGAGGCATTTTGGGTCTCTGTCGTGTAAAAGACGGATGAGTTTTACACCCCATAGCACTCGCCCATCCCACTTTGTGAGCTCCTGTGGCCTACTGCGTTGAATCGGAGCTGTTGTTTCTAAAAGTTTCCATTCAACAGTATAAACACTTACAGTTGAACAGGGCACAAATTTGACAAACTGACTTGTTGGAACGGTGGTATCCTGGGACGGAGCAAAGCCACAAGCTCCTCAGTACGGCTCAATGACTGTGGAGATTACAGGGCTGTATGCTTGTTTGTGCAGCTGGAAAAGCCAAACACACAAATTAGATGGTGTCCACCTACAGTTGGCCATGTAATGTATAATGAGCCCAAATAACCTTTCACCCATAATGAACATAATGTTGTATGGCTCAATTACCTTAATGCCCAGAATAAATGTCATGTTTATAAGATGTACTAGTTTTACTGGAACTAACATACTTAATAGTCCACTTTGGTGACAGTTATTTCTTTGGGTTGAGGTGCAGATTGGATTTCCTTTCGGTAGCTCAGTGTAATAATTGTATTCCTATTTCATGGGTATTATATAGGAAAACTTAAGCAAAGTGGAGGAAACACATTTCTATGATTATTCCCCATAGTTATCTACAAATAGAACAAGCCCAGAATGTTACAATATTTAATCTTCTTATACTCCGGCGTATAATGATACCAACTTTGTGTAGTTTACCAAGATCTAATGACATTATAGACCCAGGAACAAAAGTACACAATTTAATTTAAGTTTTCTTTTTGTCATTTTAAGAAAGGCTATGACTGAATCTGTGTGCAAAGTATGATCAGAGTAAGCGGTGATAGGCAGATAATATGGGTGTAGCTGCACAAAGCCATAAAAAGAAGTGTCACTATTTATTAACGACATTCACGTATACTTGTATGAGAGCATGATACTCTTACAAAATGGGTGGGTGGAGTATCATGTGAGGTATCATGCAATGAGTTGTTTTTTTTAAATTGTATTAACGGTTTATTTTATTTAACATTAATTCTAATTTGACTTCTATGTCCATAGTCATTTACTAGAGACTATTTAAATATTGCAATTAATATGGTTAACTACACTTTCTTTCCTTTTGGGTCTTGTATAAATCTACACTACCGTAGTGGACAGCTTTTGATTGGTGCCTAGTTTGTCCTCTCTTCTCAGCCCTAGAATCAAACTGCTCCGTGTAAGGACATCAGGTCCCCCTTGTATGATTCTGGAAAACCCTCTACAGGGATGAACAGAAGTGGTGAAAACTGTGCAGAGAGACCACCGGCAAAAGGTGGTGGGAGCGATATGAAGAGTTTGTAGGACTTGTCCAAGTTTGAGAAGCTCCAGGAAAAATAGCAGAGGTAAGACCACTAGTTAGTAACTGATTGATGGGTAACCTCTACTGGCCTAGGGAGGTTTTGAGCACAAAGGAAATACAAATAATAATTTAGGGCCTGATTCATTAAGGATCTTAACTTAAGAAACTTCTTATTTCAGTCTCCTGGACAAAACCATGTTACAATGCAAGGGGTGCAAATTAGTTTTCTGTTTTGCACATAAGATAAATACTGACTGTTTTTTCATGTAGCACACAAATATCAACTTTACATTTCAGTGTACAAATAAGCTATCAAGTACTTGTGCGCTACATAAAAAAATACTCAGTATTTAACTTATGTGCAAAACAGAATACTAATTTGCACCCCTTGCATTGTAACATGGTTTTGTCCAAGAGACTGAAATAAGAAGTTTCTCCAGTTAAGATCCTAAATGAATCAGGCCCCTAGTCTGGCATGCTACTGGTTTTAGCAAAACAGATGTAACAGCCCTTTAATTACCAACTGAAGTAAGAGAATACAAGTAATATGGTTACATTCAGGACTCATACATAATGTGGATATTACTTTCTGGCAAGAACATTCCCCTATGCTCCTGTAAGCAGATCATTATGAGCTGTAGCATTGTTGAGGCCACAGGACAACATGAAGAGTCATCACTCCAGTTAGTTTTCAACTATTTAGGAACGACACAGTTAGAAGCTGCATGGATTTCAAACAGGTCAAAGTAGTAACCTTTATTACAACATTAAATCAGTGACAAGGCAGATGTCTGCACCAATGTAACTCCCAGAATCTAAAGGCCCACCAGTGACAGCAGAGGAATGTTACCACATGCCTCAGTGATGTCATAAGTTCCTAGTGAACCGATTGGTTCCCCCGTGTGCAGGGAACAGGTACACCTCAATTCACTTGCTGATTATTTTGCTTTATATCAGTCCAGTTCAATACACCTCTGTCCTCTAATTTAAAAAAAAAAAAGAAAGTTATCTTAACACATTTATTTTTTGGGGAAGAAACACAGGTCATGGGAACATTTTTAATATTAGTTTAGTCACAAACGCTACTGCATAAAAATAAAGAGGGAAGTTACAAAACGTGTATTATCGCTGTACACAACATACAAGACATCCGCACAGTCCTGGGAGATCGTGGCCAACGCAAAACAGGAAACAGTCATGTAAACGGCCAATCACTTCTTTCCAGATTTCTTAATTCCACCCCCAGCTGAAGGAGAAAAGAAATACATTCTTATTACCACTGATGCGGAGGGGATACACACAATGTCATTACAAGGGTGAAGCTGTGTCGCACAGACTACAGGACTGAAGGATACACTTGAGTAAGCATACATCCAAATAGCATTAAGACACACTAAATAGGATTACACTAAGAATAATCTGTAACCGAGCAGGCTATGTCCAGCCTGTGAACCAAGGTGATTTGTAGATAAACCACGTACTATGTCCCTTATGACATTCTGCTTGCTGGGAGGAAGCTAAGTGCTCTCGTACACAGACATTATTTAAAGCCACCTCTTTGTTCCGTATGTAACAGGTGAACGGAGAAACTCCGATTATTCATGTCTAAAGCTGGGTACACACTACACAGTTTTCGTCCAATAATCGGCTCAATCAGCTGACATACGACCACTCGTTCTAAAGTTGGGTCAGTGTGTGCAGTGACACGATGGTCGAAAGTCTGCCCAAATGGACGATTGTCGCCTCATTTGGTTGGTCGTACCGTTTAATATTTTCGTTCCAATCTCGTTTCCGCTGTGTAGTGTGTATAAACTTCCCACCGATCCACAACAGTGAGTACGAAATTACAGTCATTGCTCACGACAACATGGCTGTAAAAAGTCGCTAAAGGGACGTCCGCTCTTCCCTTTATCGTCCTAAACAAGGCTAGTGTGTATGCAGTCCATGGACCCAGCGATGGGACCATCGGTCGCATGTAAAATCGCACGGCATAAAAAGTTGGTGGGAAATTCTGTAGTGTGTACCCAGCTTTAGAGATACTGGTACAGTGCACAGTAGTTAGAGCAGATGTGGAACGGGGTCAGGGGAAAAACTAAAACAGATTTAAAGAACATTATTGTACGCAAAGCCTAAAAGGAGAAATAAGGCGACTGTGGAAGTGGATAAGGTCTATGGCATTTTTAATGAAATTTAATTTGCCCATGAGGAACATTATGAAAGGAATCTCGTTATACAGATTCTGAGAACTTACTGAGGGGGCCCTTCTGAGCCGCTTTGCCCTTTAATTCTTCCAGCTTTTTCTGCTCTTCCTTCTGTTTCTGCTTGAACACCATGTCCTCCTAAAATCAGACAACAGGGAACAGGTTCATTTTAATCCTACATCTGGATGTAACTGGAACATTGTGGGACTGGAGTTATTACAAACCACACAGCTGCCGTCTTCTATTGTCAACTTTCTAAAAATAACTTCCGCCTACATATCAATGAATGTTTGTAGAAAGGTGGACACATATTTTAGGCATTGGTGTGCAAAATAAATAAATACAATATGGTTCCAAACTGTAGGAAGTACACTCAGCTAATGTTAGGTTTTTAAATCATATTATTTAAATGCCAACACCAAGTAAAAGGTGATTAGTGAAGGCAGAGACAGCTTTGTGGAATATGTTGGCGATAATAACCAGAAAATGTTGGTGTATGTGGCTGCCACGGCTACAAAACTTTCCAATCGTTTTCTGGCTTGCAAAATTGGCAGCTAAAGACCTCTGTCTCCTCTATCTTAGTTGGAATTGCCCCAGCTGTAAGCCAGCATCTCAATGTACTCTTCCCTTCCAAACTAGACCATCCACTTGGTACAGGTTAATTGGCCACTAACCTGCTACCTGTGGTTCACATTTGTCAGACACAGAGTAGCTGATAAATCTTTATGATGGACAAAACCATACGAGCTGTAACATTTATAACTAAGCCATCTGTAGCAACTGCAGCAGAGTTTAAAGCGATCCCTTTAAATACAAGCTGGTTATTTCCTCCATGTCCACATGCTTGTAGACTTTTATATAAGCAGCATAGGAAATTGATCAGAACAATCACTACTATGCTGCCCACAGAGTGTGCGGCTATAGTGAAATGATAATAGCTGTTCATGTAATGTACAGACATTGATCTTTGGTGGGGAAATCAGATGTAATCTACAATTTTATACTCAACATTCACCATTCCAGCGGCAGCTAATTCCATAAACATTGAAGTAGAACTCAACTGGATTTCATTAAAGCCTTCTTGAGGAAGGTAAAAAGGTCCCCCCTTTCCATCCCCTAATCAAAGTCTTTATCATTTAGTGTTCAAGAAGCCTTTAATAACTTTATATTCCCTATAACAACTATTCATGCTTTGACTAGTCTAAAGCTGCGGCAAGGGGTCCTTAAAACCCTGCTAAAACTCCCCTTTCTTCACTAGTTTTTTTTTTTTTTTTTATGTGTCTTTTAAACTATAAAAATTAATCTAAGATCGAGCCACTTGGCTGTTGGGCTGGGCAGCTGGAGAGGTGGGTAATCGGTCAACCCTCACAAATCACTGACTGATCGATAATCTGTCATCCGTCCTGTTATCAGTAATGTATGCTTCCATAGTGTGTATGATTTAGATACAGAATATCCATACTTTCATTACACCTAGTCTTTCTTCATTTCCCCTTTTTATTTTTAAAGAAACAGGTTTGCTTAATATTACTGTATGCCACTTTGTTATGTTATCTTATTAATATCTTAACCATTGTGGCTGTTTCATCTGTGTAATCTTAACAAATTCATGTTCTAAATAAGCTTGGTCACAGAGCGCTACATAATTGAAATACAAGGTATTTTTTGGTTAATGGCAACTCTGGTTGATTTCAGAGTGGGCATGGAGTTCAGCATTTTGGAATTAATAGAAAGTGTGTACTATAAAGGGGATCTTAATCATTGCTAGAAAGAGCAAGTGTGTTTGCTGTGATTAACCCTTGTCTCACACATCACACAGGCTCAGGAAAGTGCTAGTTTGTGACAATCCGGACGAGAACAGTCCCACAAAAAGAAATAAAACAGATTTGAAAACAATATTAGCATTTAAAAGTTTAAGTGTCAAACATTACGGCTTCATATTGGTTAAATACCTCATCTAGTTCCTTGCTCTGTTTCTTAGACTGCTTCAAGGGCTTCTTCTTACCACCTAGAATATAAGAGTAAAAGATTGTTATACCGATATTATCGTAATCAGAATGCTTCCCACACGTGTTGTGGTAGAAAGAGTGTGTGACCCAAAACTCACAGCAGTACCTAATCCCATCAAAACATTATCATACAAGTTGGAGAATGCAGAAAGGGATTCAGCATCTCAGCCATGATACCGTCTAATATGGACACATCGGTGGAGCCAGTTTTCAATAGTTTATCCAGACAAACATCTTGAACTGCACTCAGAGGCCAACAAAATGCATCATGTGTAGGGATCACGGATCCCTATATAAATATGCATCCCACAGCACAGTGACATGTGTACAATAAGCAAGGACCAAAATGTATTAGCAGACAGTTAATATCCGAGATTTACACTAAGGGATAATAGATTACAACAGTCTAATTTTACCAAAAGAGTAATTATGACAGTAAACACACAAACATGTGTGATAAGCATTTTTACTAGTGTTTTAGAGCTCATTGTATGCTTTTTGATGGGTTTACATGTGGCAAATGCAACAAAAAAACAAAACAGGCAGCATTCTGAGGACTGCAAAATAAGTAAAAACACTCAATGCTCTCTGACCTCAGAGCTGTTAACATGCCTTAAACACACATTTAAGCACACATTGGGTATGAGTCTATAAGACGTTGAGGAACCCATGGAGGTGTTTATTCATATATCTGACACTAAAGAGGGAAATAGGAGAAAATAGGGACAACTGTAAAGTAAATCTGTAATCCCAATATTTCTGGTACAGGGAGATATAGGTTGTTTAAAAACTGGTTTCATGAAGATTGAACACCATAGCTGCTTTGGTACTTTTGGGAGCAAAGATGGTGGACACCAGTCTAGACCAATGATTGACAGATCTGCTGAACCCCAAAAAACAAAGGGCTAAGGATTCCAGTAATACAATATATATTAAGCCAGGATAGGGCAGACTGGTCTTGCCAGTTGTGGAACTACAAGCCCCATCATAAGAGGTGAGCCAGTCTTCCAAAGCATGCTGGGACTTGTAGTTCTACGGCAGCCGGAGACCACATACCACTATATAGTGATGTAGTTCTGGCATGTGTGGGGTGTTCTATTACACTCCTAGAACAAGCCGCCCAACACTGCACAATAACCAATACAAGAGCCAGTTCTAGCTGCCCCCCCGGGGGTAGGACCACTTCTGCCCGCTCCCAGCTGCCCCCCAGGGAGGATGGCACCGGATACCACCGACCCACTCTCACTAACCTTCTCTTCCAGACATTTCTGCTGCTGTGACTGTTATGCGAGGACCCCTCACTGCACCGGAAAGAGGTGTCTAACTCAGAGCCGGGTGCTTCCGCCCTTACGTCCCTTGTAAATACTATACAGAAAATAATAAGCGATTATTGAAAGCGGGTTATAGATTACCAACGCTGCTATGACTCATACATAAGACAGCTTTACCTCAGACCACCCCGCCTTTCCGAAGTAATTTTAATTGGCTACAGTCGATTCGACGTCAGTTAGATTAAGTGGTGCCATCTTGGTACAACTAATATTTGCGACAGTAGTTAAATTAAGTGCTGCCATCTTGGTACACCCAATATTTGCGACCGTAATTAGAGTAACTGCTGTCATCTTGGCACAACTAATATTTGCGACAGTAGTTAGATTAAGTGCTACCATCTTGGTACACCTAATATTTGCGACAGAAACGGAAGGTGCCGGAAGCGTGTCTGAGGCCATCTTGGTACGTCTCCTCTGATATTGAGCCTATTGGTGTGACAGTACCGCGGAACTATGACCGCGGCCATCTTTGTACTCTCAAGGAGCTGGAAGTCTATAGAGAGCGGTATAACCCCTGTGTCATCTGCATGAAGCACTTTGTACCAGTGACAGTATCGGTGGGAAAAAAAGAATGAGTGTGGGTTAATAAATCCAGGTAAGAGAACACTTTACAGGGATGGTATTAGGAGGCACAGGGAAATTCAATATATGAATGAAATTATGTGACTATGGTGCGTTTGTCCTAAATGTATTAAAATTTTACTAGAAGCAGGAAGTACAGATTGCTCAGAGGTAGGCACATTATATTTCATTATTATATAGTAAGGAGTGCTTGTTACACGTTCATGCTACAGCAGTGTAGTATATCTGGGTCCTCTGTAAAAGAACCTAAGTTTAATTATTGGCATATTATATTGTCATTGAGCAAACTAGGGATGTTCCCTTCACCTTGAGGCAAGACACATTAACAGTTGTAATAATCATAAATGAGTGGAGAATTATTCCCAGTATCGTGGACCACCCAGATATCTAGCATAGAATATGTCAATGTTCCAGTGTTCATATATTTGTTGTATGCTTGCGATCAATGTTTCTTGTTGCATGTATTCAATGTTTTAAGATGTATATATTAAGCACGTTTACTGAAGTTCCTGAACCACCCAGTCAGTTTGCTCTTCTGCTGTGTGAGACCAAGAAAGAAGACCAAAGGGAATGAGAGGATCAACCGCAGTGAATTTTAATTTTAGAATTCAAAAGTACATCACCATCTGCCTTCCCATGAGCTCCCCCTTCCCTGTAGGCGAGCCACACAATTAGGATAATCTGTAAGAGCGTTTGTTATTTTTAAAAGGGCAGTTTGTGAACCAGCGGTTAGCATTGCTACCTCACAGCGATGGGAAAGATGTCTTCTACTAGTTCCTTGAGGAGTTCCAGTAAAAGTCAAAGAAACTTGCCCTGTAAGCATACCGGAGCAACAACATCAACTACAAAGACAAGGGATGTTTCTTCCCTTTCGATATCCAGAATACATCAGCAATACTCTTCCATATGTCAGTGTGAAAGAATACAGGATTTAGAAGAGCCAGGTGCGTCAATCTTCCCTGCAAAGATGCCCCAGTTTTGGCTAAATTCTAGTTGCACTCTTTGAACAAAGCATCAATAAAACCATGGAGTTAGGAGGCTTCAGTGCCATAAACCCCTAAAACAAAAGAGTATCAGTTAGAAATAAAGGTTCTAGCCCCTTTAAGGATCTCATGGAACAAACACTAGACAATGAGCGGAAGAAGATTTATTTTCTCCTGATACAAGTAGGATAGAGGTTGCCGTTACCTCCTCAAGGCGCGTTTCATGAATTCAGACAACAAGAATCTTTCACTTACTGTCTTTCTAGAGTTATTCTGGAGACCAATGCAAGAGCTAATTTATAAAGTGGCAATTTCTTTTCATTTTAGCCGAAAATAGGTTCAGCCTGCCCTCCAGCCAGTCCCAGACTCTCACCAGGAACAGTCATTGTGTTCAGAGCAATAAGATGTTGTGTCTACCATAAGCAAAGTATGTGAAAGAGGAACAGGCTGTTTTGTTCTTCCAGGAGGGAATTAGTAATGGTGAAGCAGTCTCACAACCACAGATAACTAGATCGCAAACATGATCCACATGTCATAGACTGAACAGTTCTCCAGTTTGAGAAGATATTTTAGCCTCTTCCAACAAGGGTTTGTCCGCTTTGCTGCGGCATTTGCCAAGGTTTATCGAGGCAGTTAAGTAAATGTCCACTTATATTTTTGATTATCATTACTAAGCTGAGTTTGCTAATACAGAATAGATATTTATTTTGCAAGCATCCACATCTTCATATCTCTTCCCTCCCTAGTACTGCTAGTTAATTCATATAAGTATATTGTCAGAGATCAATATCCAGGAAATGGACAGTATTAGAGTCAACTGAAGATGTGGAAAACCCTGTAAATTTATTGACTTCTAGGTCCATAATCATGGACTTGAGACTGTTTAAATACTGAAATCTGTATGGTTAATTCCTCTTTTATTTCTCTTTTAGGTCTTGTATCCATACACCGTAGTACACCATGAAACACTTCTGTGGTACGCAGGTTGTTATTGGTGCTGTGAGACCACCTAGTTGGTCCTCTTCTCTTCTTCTGAACCATAGAATCAAGCTCCTCACTGTAAGGACTCTCTGCTCCCCTGCATCCAAACTTCCAGACATAAAACCCCCATCACACGATTCTGGAGCCAGCCCCTTACAGGGTTGGAAGGAAGCGGCGCAAAATGTGGGTAAAAACTCCATGCAGAAGCTCTCTACCACGGCCAAAAGCTGGTGGGACCGATACGAAGAGTTTGTCGGAATTGTCGAAGTTCGAGAAGCTCAAGGGAAAGTAGCAGAGGTAAGGTCACTCGTTGGTTACTGATCGGTGGTAATCTAACACGGACTGATGGACAACCTTTAGGGCATTGCTGTGATACAGATCTATGCACTGAGCGAAGCATTAGTGTACAGTACTGGTACGGAGCTGTGTGGTAAATTGTTCAACAGTTGGACCGATTGGTCGAGTCACATGGGGGCCTTTTAGTGGGGTAGGGGGCAGATAGTGGTCTTCTTCAAAAAGGATTTCTGAACATGCCTGAAAATGTGAGTGACTTTGTTTCGATAGTGCTCAAGCATGCAGGTCATTTTGAGGGCTCGTTTGCTGTCTTTGGTAGATATGTGGCCTCCTTTGTAAAGTTTTTCTCTTAATTTACCTGAATAATAGCGTTAAAGAGCATAAAAGTGGTGGCTTTGCAGGCATTGGGGATCGGGCAGTAGGTAGATCTATGGTTCTCTTACACCTGGGGGTAAATGTATGAACATGCGGGTTCTTCAACACCCTCGTGTTCAGCGTGTTCAGTGATTAAATTTCAAGCGGCGCTGCATTGTAAAGGGAAACTTCCCTTTACAATGCAGCGCTGCTTGAAATTTAATCGCTGAACACGCGGGTGTTGAAGAACCCGCATGTTCATACATTTACCCCCTGTTTGGAAATAGCAGAGAACCGTATGGCAAGTTCCTGAAAGTTTATAAAACTGAAAATTCACAGCTGCTTCTAAACCTCTTAGGATAGTTTTTATTATTTTATTATTACAGATTATTTATATAGCGCCACTAATTCCGCAGCGCTGTACAGAGAACTCACTCATATCAGTCCCTGCCCCATTGGGGCTTACAGTCTAAATTTCCTATCACGCACAAACAAACAGAGAGAGACAGACACTCACACACAGACTAGGGTCAATTTGTTAGTGCCAATTAACCTACCAGTATGTTTTTGGAGCGTGGGAGGAAACCGGAGCACCCGGAGGAAACCTACGCACACACGGGGAGAACATACAAACTCCTCAAAGATAAGGCCATGGTCGGGAATTGAACTAATGACCCCAGTGTTTTAAGGCAGAAGTGCTAACCACTGAGCCACCGTGCCAACCTGGAGGGGGGGGTGGGTGCAGATATATGATATTGGGAGCCATATCATGCTCATTACTCAACAAATGAACAACATTAAAGCAGAATAATTAACACTAATAGCACAATGGTGTTGTGCAGGTTTTCCTACAGACAGGAGAAGATACTGAGTCACAGCAGCAGAGAATGACAGGTACACATGTCCATACATACTGCACCCAACTACACCCTCAATTTCACTGGATATCTAACTTCCTATTATCACGGTAGCTAAGTATTAATATTATTATTATCCTGTATTTATATAGCAAAAACAGATTCCGCAGCGCTGGGCAAAATCACACAAACCTGGATGCATAAAGAAAACTTGGTGTGTATTTGTTCCTGGAAGCAACGAGATACAAAGATTTAAAAATGCGGCATATCCAAAGAAGCCCAATTAGACATTAGTGTGACGTGACTCTGCACGGATAACTCATACGCTGTAGAATCCGTCGCCAGGAAATCCGCGATTTTTTAGGATGTGTCTAATCGAGCGTTTGTTTACGGATTTCACTGAATCCTAAGGGTTTTTGGAGAGGCTGAAAGAGATTCTGGCTGAGCGCTTAGGATTTCGCCAATCAGAGCTAAAAGTTACAATAAGATTTTATCTTTTTTTTTTAAAAAAAATGTTTTAATGATTTCAGTGGTCAGCAAATAAATATATATATATATATATATATATATATATATATATATATATATATATATATAATTGAACATGTAAGAGTACATAAGTAATAACTCGTCCAACCAAATTTTTCTTTAACGGTACAACATTACGCAGGACAATAGAAAATATGATAATATAGTTGAGTGCCAATATTAAAAATAGTGGAGGGGGGTGGGGGTAATGAAAAGTTTGGAGCGATAAACTACTGTAAATCTCTACAAGGATAGGTAGTTTTAAAAAAGTTCTGTATTAAGTTCTAGAATTCGGAGGTTCTTAGATTCTGGAGGGTTATTAGCAGTATAAAATTGCAAATCGCTAACAAATTCTATGGTCATATAGAGCTAAGTATTACTATTATTAATCAATTAATGAGTGGCATTACATCCTTGATTTTGTGATTGAACAAAGAGCCGTTGTATCCACACGACCATATACCTGTTCCTGCCAGAGAAATGGTATGTAATTTCTATAGAGGCAATGTGTCATATTAGGGGCCTGATTCATTAAGGATCTTAACTTGAGAAACTTCTTACTTCAGTCTCCTGGACAAAACCATGTTACAATGCAAGGGGTGCAAATTAGTATTCTGTTTTGCACATAAGTTAAATACTGACTGTTTTTTCATGTAACACACAAATACTTGATAGCTTATTTGTACACTGAAATGTAAAGTTATTATTTGTGTGCTACATGAAAAAACAGTCAGTATTTAACTTATGTGCAAAACAGAAAACAAATTTGCACCCCTTGCATTGTAAGATGGTTTTGTCCAGGAGACTGAAATAAGAAACTTCTTAATTTAAGATCCTTAATGAATCAGGCCCTAGGTTTTTAAGGGCTGATACTGTTTTTGCTTCATTTTAATATGCAAATTATGGTTAAATTTCTGTAAGCAGCAGAATATTTTATAACAGGATTCTGTAATCCACTGACAATATAATGCATGGACAGATTTAATGCATCTCTTACATACACATACTTATGCACACAGGCACTAGGACACAATGATCATTTTGTCTGCTTTTATTTTAGGTTTTCAGTTTTAACTTGTCAGAAAAATTTATAAAATATAGTTTTTAAATTCATAACGGTGCACGGACCTATTTAAAGATCATCAACCCGCGTCTCCCTCTGCTTCCCCTGCAGGCGGAGAAGGACTTCATGGTGGCCCGCGGGATAGTGCGGGAGGCCCGCGAGAGCGTGGAGACCCAGCTGTTGAAACTGAAAGAGGTGCGCGATCGGCTGGACCGAGTGTCCCGCGATGACATCCAGTACTTGGAACTAGCCACTCTGGAGCATAAAATGTTGCAGGTATGTCCAGCCACAGGATAGTGCCCTTCCCTGTATGTCTCAGTCAAAATGCCTGTGTACATGAGGCTAAGGCCAAGTCTACATTTTGCGTTTCGGCCCAGCCAGACTACAAAGGTAAAAGTGACTCATAAGCTAAATGATCCCGTCACACAACAATGTTGGTCAAGGGGTAGTTGTATAACGGGTGGTAATAGGGTAATGTAGTGAGGTTAAGAGGGTGGTTGAGGAATATTATAAGCTTGTCTGAAGAGGTGGGTTTTCAGAGAACGCTTGAAAGCTTGTAGACCAGAGGAGAGTCTTATTGTGCGAGGGAGAGAATTCCGTAGAGTGGGTGCAGCCCGGAAAAAGTCCTGTAACCGGGAATGGGAGGATGTAATGAGGGTGGATGAGAGACGCAGATCTAGTGCAGAACGGAGTTGCTGAGTTGGGAGATATTTTGAGACAAGAGAGGAGATGTATGTTGGTGCAACTTTGTTGATGGCCTTGTAGGTTAATAAAATTATTTTATATTGGATTCTGTAGAAAACAGGCAGCCAGTGTAGAGACTGACAGAGTGGCTCAGCAGAGGAATAACGGTTTACAAGGAAAATCAATCTAGCCGCTGCGTGCAAAATAGATTGTAGTGGTTTGAGTCTGTTTTGGATAAGACCAGTAAGGAGGGAATTGCAATAGTCGATGCGGGAGATGATGATGCATGAATTAAGGTTTTTGCAGGGTATTGTGTGAGATATGTGCGAATTCTGGATTTTTTTTTTAGATGTATGTAACATGATTTAGATATAGAGTCAATGTATGGAACAAAGGATAGGTGTGAGTCAAGGATTACACCTAGGCAGCGAGCTTGTGGGGTGGGATTTATGGTCATGTTATCAACAGAGATAGAAATGTCAGGTATGCTCTTGTTGGTGGGTGGGAATATTATTAACTCTGTTTTAGAAAGATTACGTTTGAGTTGACGAAAGGACATCCACGTTGAAATGGCAGAAAGACAGTCAGTTACACAGGACAACACTGTCCCCAATTGTAAAGCGCTACGGAATATGTTGGCGCTATATAAATAAATGATGATGATGATGATACTACAGCTCTTAGTCCCAGCTTTCCTCCAACCCCCAGGATTCTCCTCAATTTCTATTTTAAAGTCGTTCCTCAGTCAACACATGAGCCGCAGTCACAAGAGCCTGGGAATTGTGCACTAGACATTTCCTCCCATCTACAATAAAATGAGTATTATTAATAGATGTGGCTTTACCCTGTACTGTGATGCTGTTTGTTGCTTTCTTTATAAACTTTTAATTTATCAGAGAAACTTTTGTTCACGTTGGCAGGTTTAAAAAAAACAAACAAACCACGATTTGTAATTAAAACAAACTAAACTTCAGGAGCTAATAAACCGTTTAACTTTAAAATGAAGACACAATCCCTAAGCAGCTATTCATGAGGAAATTACTACGTTTACCTCATATATTGGAACAACAGCACTGGATAATATCCTTAAATATCCAATAGAAGAAAAAAATCTCAATAAAAAGAGCAATTCAAAAGACCCAAAACACTGTAGAAGAGTTAATAAAACTTCAGAGAATTGGCTTATAAAATGATGTACTTTAATAGCAATGTATAATGGCTAAAATATTCAAGTCTACTTCCACAGACACTTAAATATAGAAATAGTTTTGGTCCATCAGAAAAGTACTATGTGCGCTACGAAGTAAGATTATACAGATAATTAGGCAAATTCCCAATACTGCTTAATGGATAATTAGGAACTCCAAGGTAAATTGCTCCCGTTTGTATTAGGAGGAAGTCGCTCCAGAGATTATCCTTCAGGTGAAAATTGAGTCCCAAACATTCGCACGAATACGTCGTAGACTCAGCGATAAGCAGTATAGCTTTCAAGTCACGTTTCTGTAGCGTTCATTGGGGATAGAGCTCGGTTATTCGCTTCCACGTGTAGAACCTTTGATCTTTCTCCCAGAATTCTGCAGTTACTGTAACATATTGTATACAGTAGACGTAATCCAACACGCGTCAGTAATTATAGTATGATCCGCTTCTAGTGCTGTGGTTTTACTGGTGTTTCATCTGTCTATGTCTATGTGGGCTTCTTCCAAACTAGTTTGTAATTTATTCCATACATTGTATTGTCACTTCCAGACAGACAGCCACAAATATGTTTTGGCAGCAGTGAGCTGGTATACAATAGATTATAGCTGCTCAACGTGTTATGTATGATATACTCCTCACAATGGTCAACTAAGTGCTCTTAATGTTGTGTACAATGATGACAAACAGTCCCAGAAGTGTTCTAATTTATTCCAAGTAACCCCCTTATTTGTATAAATGATCACCGAGCAACCCCTTCTGCCTTTAAGGGGGGAATTCAATTGGTCGCGGAGTGCATCCGGAACGGCCGTGATGGGACTCCGCGGCGATGTAACATTGCGGGTTTCTACTTTCACCCCACAGAGGTGCGATAAGAAATCCGCGATGTTGAGGTACCGCAGGAACCTAAGCGTTACACAAAGAGTGTCCAGCGGCGATGCACATTATTGTAAACGTTTCATTAACCCTATCACTTCCAGGGCTGTTAGTAAAGCAGTAACCCTTTAATTCCCTTCTCCGTTCTCATGCCCTGGGCGACAAGTGAAGCATTGGTGGGACCCCGGTTAGACACCAAGGGGTAAATGTATCAAGCTGAGAGTTTTCCGGCGGGTTTGAAAAACCAATCACATTCTAGCTATCATTTATTTAGTACATTCTACAAAATGACAGCTAGAATCTGATTGGTTGCTATAGGCAACATCTCCACTTTTCAAACCTGCCGGACAACTCTCAGCTTGATACATTTACCCCCAGAGCTTTTCGGTGTTCCCAGTTTTGTGGTCAACACTGGAAAATAATTTGCCTCCCTGTTGTGCGGTGCTGCAAGATATTTGTAAGCTTTATAACAAAATACTAATAATAACACCAGTCCCCCCCAAATATAATCTATAGATATTCATTAAGGAACGTGAATGCCTACATGTACCTTATTTTGCATACAATTGCACCGTGCATGCTCAGAATAGGGCTATACGCCAGTGAACGCAGGTACATCCAATGCATCTTGGAACGCAAAGGACACTTCCAACAGTCTACGGTTTCATGGGCGGAACACACATCCGTCTGAATCGGCCGTATCACGTGCACCAGCTACACGGCAGGTGTAGGCGCCGTGTGATAGCGATGGTCACATATGCAGCTAGAACATGTGTTTGCAATCGGGAGCAACTGTCAAAATGCTTATTATGTTCAGTGCACATTAATAACATCCGATAAATGTTTTTCATGGGGGAGGGGACTTTTATTTTTTTAATTTTTTTTTCTTTAATGACAATAATTGAATACTTTTTTCCCCTGTGCCAGGGTTTCCCAAACCCAGTCCTCAGGGCTCCCCAACAGTGCATGTTTTCCATATCTCCTTGCTGGAGCACAGGTGTATTCATTACTGACTGACACATTGTAACAGATCCACAGGTGGTCCTAATTATGTCACATGTGACCTGGAAAACCTGCACTGTTGGGGAGCCCCGAGGACTGGGTTTGGGAAACCCTGCCCTGTGCATTCTACTGGGACTTTATGTATTGTTCGTATCGTGTAGTAAGATGTGTCTGTCTTAATAAGGCAGAGTGAGTCTACAACTGTATTCAACAAGAGACGTTACTTCAGATCCACTTGTAGTTGAAGACGGACGTTCCTATCCCTGGATTACGGTCATTACGGTAATAGTGCGCGTAATTACCGTTATTACGGTACCTTTAACGCTGGATTTCAGCTCGCAGCTCAGCTCAATAACAAATTTTATAGCCGCAACGCAAATTAACCGCACTGTCCGCTAGTGAGGTCAGAACACAAACAGCCAATCAGAAGCCGCTAGCTAGTGCTGCCAACTGTCGTCATCATCACGGATTAGTTTTCTACCAGCCCTCCTGTACCCGTCTGCTAAGAGGTGCATCTGGGGACGCATCAAAGTTTAATTATGTCGCATTTACGTGAACGATTTACACTTGCCCTCCCCGGTTCTGCGTCTTCAAATTAGAAGGGCACGCAAGTCTAAAAATCTTGATAGGAAGATATTTTTGGTATGGGAGAATGCTTATATTACACCAAAACAATTGCTGCACACTCCGAACTCAAATGGGGCCATTTAAATGTACTTTTAATATGTCGTGATTAGTAATACATTACTGTTTCTTTCATCTTGCTTGTTGCAGCCATGATTGCCAATATTATTTTTTTTATATAAATATCACAACTTCATACAAACATATTAACGGTAGATTCACTCCAAAAGGATCAATTTAGCTTTTCTGCATCTAAGTGACACAAGAAACAAACATATGTTTATGTATAATTACCAGAGTGTATTTATTTCAGTAAGGGGGAGCTCTTGCATCACTGTAAAGGATAAACTATGAATGCTCTGATAACTAAATGGATCACTGAGTTTTATTTATTTCCCAGAATACATTGGTCGTTAACTGACCATAATTCATAAAATATTATCTTTCCATTGCTTGAAGTGGTGGAGGCTGCGGGGGGGGGGAGGGGGGGAGGGTAGTTAAATCTCTGTTAAAGATAAGATGGTGCGATTTGCAAAACTGGTTTTGGATTCTCCCGAGAGACCTATTTTCTATGTTTCCTGTGTCAGTTTCCTCTTTTCGCAGCTCAATTTGAAAGAAATCCAGTGACTCAGCCTTAAATATGTTGTTTAATAATTAGATTTGATCCGTCCAGAACATCTCTAATCCAATCAGTATCATCATATCCAACATGTGTTATGTATTTGAAAGAGAAAAATAATTAATGAAAACATAATGGCATATACTGCAGGCAGGAGTTAACCTCTTGTACGTAGATCCATCATCCATTCTGTTTGACGTTAGTTGCCGACAAATGTGTGTTGTTAATGTATTCTTTATGACAAATAAAATCTTTATGATTTGCTAATATTAACCTTTTACAATTGGTGTGGCCAATATGGGCCCTATATATGGTGGCTTAGTGGTTAGCACTTCTGCCTCATAGCGCTGGGGTCATGAGTTCAATTCCTGACCATGACCTTATCTGTGTGGAGTTTGTATGCTCTCCCCGTGTTTGCGTGGGTTTCCTCTGGGCGCTCTGGTTTCCTCCCACACTCCTAAAATATACTGGTAGGTTAATTGGCTTCTATCAAAATTGACCCTAGTCTCTCTGTGTGTTTGTTAGGTAATTTAGACTGTAAGCCCCAATGGGGCAGGGACTGATGTTACAGAGTTCTCTGTTTAGCGCTGCGGAATCAGTGGCGCTATATAAATGATGATGATATGTTGTCATTTTTATTGACCTAATTATTGTTCTATAGCAAATGTTAGATAGCCATTATCAAATAATTCATATCCGCTAAGCGTTTTGTTAGTTTTTAATATTGTCTTTGTTTAAACTTTATGCAGTAGGAGAAAAGGATTTATAGTTAATAAAATACTTATTTTAGGAAGGTTAAACAGGGCTAAAGCTGATGTTATGCAGTGTAATGTTTAGCTGAGATAAATTTGTAGAAGAAAGATTGGAATGAAGGAGAGAAACTGTAAGTATTGTTCAAAGATCTTTTATGAATAGCTGGAAGGTATATTATTTTTGTCACTCTCTGACATGGATCAGGCAACTAACCACTTTTGACTAGTGATGTCAGAGGGTGACAAAAGTATGGATATTTTATACAGTTGTTTATATAGGTATAAAGTAACATCTATATTAATAATAGATTATAGTAATGGATGTGTTATTCTTTATAATACACACATTTTCGTAGTGATAACACAGAGCGCTCCTTTGATAAAGATATACTAGGCTTTATACATATGGGCAGCACGGTGGCCTAGTGGTTAGCACTTCTGCCTTACAGCACTGGGGTCATGAGTTCATTTCCCGACCATGGCATTATCTGTGTGGAGTTTGTTCTCCCTGTGTTTGCGTGGGTTTCCTCCGGGTGCTCCGGTTTCCTCCCACACTCCAAAAACATACTAGTAGGTTAATTGGCTGCTATATATATATATATATATATATATATATATATATATTATATATGTGTCAAAATTGACCCTAGTCCCTCTCTGTCTGTGTGTATGTTAGGGAATTTAGACTGTAAGCTCCAATAGGGCAGGGACTGAAGTGAGTGAGTTCTCTGTACAGCGCTGGGGAATTAGTGGCGCTATATAAATAAATGGTGATGATGATGATGATACATACATTGGCAACATTTGTGTATTATAAACCTATTCTAGGAGAAGCTTGTTTTTGTCTTGTAAATTAAAACCATATCTTACATTCTTTATTCAGGAAGAGAAAAGATTGAAAACTTCGTACATCCACGCAGAAGAGAATGAGAGAGAGACGTTTTTCCTGTTCTCCGCCTCAGTCAGGGAGAGTCACGAAAAAGAGAGAACTAGAGCAGAGCGGACTAAGAATTGGTCAATTATTGGATCGGTGTTGGGTGCAATTATCGGGGTCATGGGATCAACCTATATTAATCGGGTCAGGCTGCAAGAATTAAAGGGCCTGCTTCTAGAAGCACAGAAAGGACCAATCAGCTTACAGGAAGCTATCCATGAACACGCTACGGTACACCAATCCCAACAAAAGGATCTTGGCAATCTCATTTTATCTTTAAGAAACATGGTACCGGCTACTGAACCGTCATCCCAAGAATTGCAAAAAGGAGGCCGTGAGCCTCCATCGAAGGCCGCCGGTTCAGACGACCAGGTGTTTACGGTAATTAAGGAACACATGGCTTACACAAAGGAAACGGGGAAATATTTGGAAAGTTTACAACAGAAATTCGGCAGCCTGGAAATGAGTCTCGGCAAAGTAGCGACGGACGTGCAGAACGTGAAGTCGAAGCTTTACTCGCGACCCATGGAGAGGCTCTCCGTCCCCGTTTCTGTGCCCGGGGACGGCGGGCAGGAAGGTCCTCTGCAGAACGTTATACTGGGATTGTCGGAAGCTGAGCAGAGACTGGGCACTCGGATCAACAGGAATTCCATTTACAGCACCGCGTTTACCTGTACGGTGCTCGCATTGTCCTTTCCTATACTGTACATTTTACTGAAAGGAAACTAGACAGGGCCAAGCAAAAATAATAAAATGTTCTACACCCACTCGTGCTTTCGCAAAATGTTAATGGGATCTTATTGTTAAAATTTTAAGTTTTTATACAACTTTCTTGCCATATTTAAAGCAGAAAACAGGGCTTCATAATTCATATTCACCTGTCATCCAAAAACGGCTTCATGTAAGTGAAAATAAGGTCGCGTACTAACTGCAAAACAAACAATTCTTTTTACAATTTACATCCAGTTATGGCCACCTAATTCACTCCTGCATTTTTCTCCAAAAATACTGTTCAAGCATCATTAATTGCCTTAAGTAATGAGCGTAAGAGGAGCAAGTACATCTTTACTGTGTCATACTTATAGATTTGATTTTATTACATTTTATTTTTAAGCCTTAGAATCTACTATCTCATTTAAAATGTACCTGATTTGATGGAAAAAATATAGACCAATGCCCAGATTCGATACTGCCAAGTATGTGTAAAAATTGAGTTATTTTGCCTGGGTAGAGAATCTGTAACCCCTGCTTAAGGAGGAACACTACCCTAAATGTGCAATCTTCACCCCTTTAATCTTATTTAAATCTCTGTTACCGCGATACAGAATCTTGCTTTTATCATGTGGGCCCAACCCACCCAGCTCCTCCCACCTCACCCAAGCTCCTCCCACAGCACCAAGCAAAATTGGCTCATTCTTGACGCATTCATCATCATTTATTTATATAGCGCCACTAGATCCGCAGCGCTGTACAGAGAACCCACTCACATCAGTCCCTGCCCCATTGGAGCTTACAGTCTAAATTCCCTAACACACACACATACACGGGTCAATTTTTTGATAGCAGGCAATTAACCAACCAGTATGTTTTTGTAATTGTGGGAGGAAACCAGGGAGACATGTGCAAACCCTATGACTAAGGTTGGTTGCAAATGTGATCAAATAGGTACAGTGACTTTCACAAAACAGTATTTGGGAACAAGGGTTTGCAGCTTCATAAATGACCCTAAGGAGTAGATTTAGCAAACCTTTTAAACAGGAAAAGTGGAGGTGTAGCCCATAGCAACCAATCAGATTCTAGTTATCATTTTCTACAATGTAAAAAATAAATGAGAGCTAGAACCTGATTGGTTGCTATGGGCAACATCTCCACTTTTCAGACAAATATGATATTATTTTATTTGACATAAAATGAAATCGAAAACCTTTTCTAGTACTCCTCATGCTGTATCAGGGTTTTATAGTCAAAACAGATGTCCATTGCTATCATTATTAATAAAATGTTAGCATCCTTTAGACAGATAATGACAGCCAGTGATTAGAAATGATCTTGGTGTACAAGCAAAAATTCTTACTATTTAACCAGGAACTGTTCCTGTAATGAAAATGTATTTATTTTTTTTGAAATTGTGAAAATTAGGAAACCGTTTAATCACCGCAGTCCTAGATATATGTGTTCAGAGTAGAGGTATGTAACCATATATTTATATTTTGATGTTGCCCTTTAACTGATAACTGTTATAAACTACTGACTGACCGTGGTATAAACCCACAGCCTATGTGTCCTTGTGTTGATTAATGTCTGTGTTGCATTTTGAGCACTTTACCTTGTTACTAAATGCGATGATTAAAGTGGACGTATCATTAGGAAGCCATTTATTTCTAATAATCATCATCATCATCATCATTTATTTATATAGCGCCACTAATTCCGCAGCGCTGTACAGAGAACTCACTCACATCAGTCCCTGCCCCTTTGGAGCTTACAGTCTAAATTCCCTAACACACACACACACACACACACACAGACAGACAGAGAGAGGCACACACAGACTAGGGTCAATTTGTTAGCAGCCAATTAACCTACCAGTATGTTTTTTGGAGTGTGGGTGGAAACCGGAGCACCCGGAGGAAACCCACGCAAACACGGGGAGAACATACAAACTCCTCACAGATAAGGCCATAGTGGTTATTAAACGCATGACCCCAGTGCTGTGAGGCAGAAGTGCTAACCACTACGCCACCGTGCTGCCCCGGTGGCAGCACGGTGGCGTTTTTTTTAACCAATGTTAATAATAACATTGGACAAAGCTGTGTTACCACGATAAACAAACACGACATCACGCCTAGGGCAAAATCAACATTATAATACTGATGAAGGTGAGAAAGTCTTTAGACTGACAAACATGCTAAGATTGGTGGGCTTTCCTTTGGAAGTTTGCCTTAGAGGTGGGGTCAGGGAACTTTTTTACCTTTTACCCCCAAATATATTTAGATACGCCAACGTTACCCCTTTGATTTGAAAGGAAGGAAATCATATATTATTAATTATTGGAATTCAAAATTTTATTGAATCTATTCAACATTTCTTTGAAAGATTCAACTTCAAAACTTCAGGTTTTGGAGAAACGATGTTGCTTCATTTTTGATACGAGAGCATCAATATTGGGGCATTTTGATGTCAGAGCAATTTGGATACAGTCTTCAGCGTCCAATCGATTTCTCTGCTTTGTTTTTATGTTCGTTAGAGTGCAAAATCCTTGTTCGCAAAGGTAGGTTGTGGCAAAGGGCAGCAACTTTTTAACTGCTTCCTCATGTGCAATTTTGATGCCTTTGCAGCTGTTGACATCCAAAAATATGATGGATCTACTTTGTTTTCAAATGCAATACGTGCTTCATTATTGCATCGAAGCTCAAGAAGTGCCTCTGCCAACCCTTGAGACTCTTCTGGTACAACAGCAATTTCACATTTAAAGGGGTCTACAATCCAACTGACAACATGGGAATCGGCAGCATTACCCCCAGGAATTTCATTTTTACCCCATTTGGGGTAATTTACCCCTGTTCCCTGACCACTGCCTTAGAGCTATAAAATTTTCCCATGTGCAAGACTGAAAAGCCGAGGGATGTCTGGGTATGAAAATTAGCCTAAAAAAAAACATTTATCAACAGCGTACAGAGCCAGAATTAAAAGGTTACCCTTTCACTGTCTACAGACGTTGCAGACTGGGAGCTGCTATGATGATTGATCAAAGTGGACGGGTTTGTGTTGTGTATGAAAATGGAAATGTTTTTTGCTCATATTGTTTGTGTTTTTATATTGTTTGTCTTCAAGCAGCAGGAAAATGAATGATGTCTCGTAGCCTAGGTTGCAGGATGTCTGTTTTGTTAATGGAATTTAAGTTACGTGGGACGTATAGGGGACTGTCCCGGAATTACAATTGTCTCCAGTACAGAATTTGATAAGAACCACTTGGCCCATCTAGTCTGCCCATTTTTTTTAACCTATAGTAACCTCAAACCCTATTTGTTCCTTAGTTCTTTGTAAGGATATCCTTGTGTCTATTCCAAGCATGTTTACATTGCTCTACTGTATTATCCTCTACCACCTCTGATGGGAGGCTATTCCACTTATCCACTACCCTTTCTGTGAAGTAATTTCGAAGTAGTTTGCGAATTTAAGTCTGCATTATATTTATTACGGTGAGGTTGTGCCATGACTCTGAGCCAAGTAGTTATATATGACAAGCCATATTTGACGGGAGATAAGAACCACTTGGCCTATCTAGCCTACCCAATTTTTAACCTATGGTAACCTCAAACCTTATTTGATTCTTTGTAAGGATACCCTTATGTCTATCCTAAGTACGTTTAAATTGCTCTACTGTATTATCCTCTACCACCTCTGATGGGAGGCTATTCCACTTATCCACTACCCTTTCTGTGAAGTAATTTCCTCTGAACCTACTTCCCCCCAGTGTCAGTACATGTCCTCGTGTTCTAATACTTCTCTTCCTTTGTAGAATGTTTCCCTTCTGCACCTTGTTATAACTCTTGATATATTTGAACGTTTCTATCGTGTCCCCCCTTTCCCTTCTCTGCTACAAACTATACATATTAAGATCTTTTAGTCTTTCCGGGTAAGTTATGTGCTATAGAACTGTACAATTCAGCAGGTACCAGAATATTAGCAAACATATTTGATAAAATGCACCTACGGCTTTTAGTAATACTCAGGCCAATGCGGTTTACCACGCCTCAGTGACGTCACAGATTGCTGGTATCCGATAGGCTGCATCATAAATAATGGTTCAGTCCACAAACTGTTTGCCTTTACTGTATGTAGGCGACTGGAGCACTTTAAGACTAAGAGGTAGATTTATCATTTATCAAAACCCTCTAAAAAGGAAAAGTGGAGGTGTTGCCTGTAGCAACCAATCAGATTCTAGCGATCATTTTGCTAGTACATTCTAGAACATGACAGCTAGGATCTGATTGGTTGCTACGGGCAACACCTCCACTTTTTTTTTGTTAGAGCTTTTAGGAATTCTATCGCTAAGTCTCATTTGTAAATCTGATTTTTGGCCATTCTGATTACAGTGATGTAATGTCAGCACAGGCAGATTATGATACAGACATGTTTGGTTTGTGGCTTAATGAAATATACCAAAAAATGGCTCAGAAGTGTTAAAGTGTTAAAATATTTGTAATGCCATATATGCTAATCATCTACTAGCCAATCACCGGGTGCAGCTTTTATTGTCAACGTTTTCTAAACTCTCCATTTATTTCATAGTTGCTGCAGCAACGTATAACTATCTAAATGGAAACTGGAGCAACGCCTTGCATCTGGAATTTCCTCTTCATTATCACTGTGAAGATGGATTACAGTCAGAATAATTGACATTCATATTAAAATTTCCCGCAGCTTCAGCAGCAGCCTGAATTATAGCGAGAGTTGCCAAATATCCAATAAACAAATACTCTTCGGGCCAATCATAATAATATGCAAAAATAGTATCGCTGCAGTTTTTTCCAGCGGTCAACAGCTCTTTTATATGTAAAGTGGAATTACTGCTATATATAACTTTCATTGCCGCACAGTAAGCACTTCAGGACTGTCCAGTAGGCGACTCCCAAATATTTCCTATTTCTTTTTTTTAATAAGACCTGTCCCATGAAGCACATATTCCAGACACACACACAAAAAAAAAATATTATTTTTTTTTTATTAAACATTTTAGGGCTTAATAACACTGTGCCAAGTGTAGAAATGTGCTGTAATCCACAACAATCCGCCTGAAGTTGACGTGCAGGAGGTGAAGTGGGCGGGTTACGGGAACAACCTGTAGCCAATAAGAGAGTGAGAATGATAACGGCGGCACACAACTCTGCCAACTGTTGTTAATGTCCATGTGTAACATATTTGTCAACTCCCAAATTCCGGCTAGCTCACCAGAGATCGCAGGCTAATCTACCGCTTCCTGCCCACCTTACTATGAAGATAGGGTCTTCCATGACGTGATTTGTCGCCAATTGCTTCAATTTGGCCCGGTTCCGCTGCAAAATTCTGGCGGGGACAATTAAAAGTTGGCAAGTGTGATGTGTAAAGCTAGGTACACACTACACGGTTTTCGTCCAATAATCAGCTAAATCAGCCGACATACGACCGCTCGTTCAAAAGTCGGGTCAGTGTGTGCTGTGACACGATGGTCGAAAGTCTGCCCAAATGGACGATTGTCGCCTCATTTGGTTGGTCGTACCGTTTAATATTTTCGTTCCAATCTCGTTTCCGTTGTGTAGTGTGTATAAACTTCCGACCGATCCACAACAGTGAGTACGAAATTACAGTCATTGCTCATGACAACATGGCTGTAAAAAGTTGCTAAAGGGACGTCCGCTCTTCCCTTTATCGTCCTAAACAAGGCTGGTGTGTATGCAGTCCATGGGCCGAGCGATCGGAACATCGGTCGCATGTAAAATCGATCTGCATAAAAAGTTGGTGGAAAATTCTGTAGTGTGTACCCAGCTTAAGCAAGTGTGAAATTAAATCAAGCAGATAAAGGTTAACAAAAGCACATAGTAAGGAAATAAGTCTGGAGTGGGAAGATTGAGGTGTGAAACGCGCCTCTATAATTCATGCAAGCTAGTAAAATGACCGCTAGACTGTGATTGGTTGCTATACCTTACAACACGTTTGTACACATCGCACAATGTCATTAAACATGCTTTACAATACCTACAAGAAGTGGTAGCTGAAACAAACACAAGATACATTATTTTGTCATATTTCCATAGTTGCTCCACAAGATTGACAAACCGCTAAGCCCTGTGACTTCTAACTCGTATCCATCTATCGTTGATGAGTTGATCTCGTTGCTTTTATGCTGAAGACATCTGGAGGGTTCTGAAAGTTCCAGGCGTTCGTTGTCTAGGAGAAGAAGAGGATCTGAGCCAATGTGGTCATGTAGCCTGCTGGCTCAGGTTCTTGGGTTCAAACGTCATGATTTCCATGTGACTTAGACCTGTGTATACAAAAAAGTAAAATGGAACTTTCAAATTTCCTCTTAGATCTACGGACAGAGTCATCAGATTAAGCAGGGACACGCTTTTCAAAATGTTAAATATTCCCTCTGGCACGAATGCTAAATATTGTCCTTTATATGCTGCTGGTACATTAAATATTTTGCTTTTGAAAATATTTTTATTGCTTAAAATAAAAGGACAGATCTTGTGCTGGGAAACTTGTTCGGTAAATATTGTTGCATAAATATAAATTTTGGCTGGAGGTAAACAGACTGGATTTGAGCTGTTCTCCCATGTAATTTGCCAGCATCTGAAACACTGGGGCAAGCAGTGTTTCTATGAAATCCCATAATTGTCTACAACATCAATTCTCTCGCCCTAATTCTGTTTCACTGCAGAAATAAAGATTTTGCTGTTGAATAATTTGACGGTCTATTCAGTCTGTGAATGATATCGCTAAATAATGTTCTAGAAATCCCCGTTATCTGAGCATCATTACAGCTATCTAAATACTAGATATATACAATCCAGTAAGAAATGACATCTTGTAATATTATCAAACATACATGTAAACGTTCTCATTTGAAAGGAGACGGTCTAAGATGGTCAAATAAACATGGCTACCTCACTGCAAGCTCTTCTCTTAAAAATGCTTCTTCTTCTTTCTTTTGAATAGATATTTGTGAACATTACTATTATTATTAGATTGTTATATAAAACATGCATTTCTGGTCCATTTACAAGCGCATTAACGCTATATCTGTTACTTGTGCCTAATCGAAACACTGAGATGCATGTGTAATAATGTGTAATAATGTGTAATAATGATCTTCTTGCAAAACTTTACTTAACGTCTATAAAAGGCATCTGTCTGCTTGCAGAGCTTAGCTTGTCTAGAGAGCCATTGGTTTTGCCTTTGTTCCATAATTTTCTAAAAGGGTCCTCTGTGCATCTTATTCATGTGTGATAATCCGCTCACGACACAAAACCTTTAGGGGGTGGAGTATGATATCACTGGCGCCTCCTATTTCACAAGCTGGCCAGGCCTGGGGGTCTCGACTTTGTACCTGGTCGGGGGCCCTGGTCTTGTAGGAGGAGCCACCAACCTGGTGTGGCCCCACACCCTTCGGTGGCTATAGAAGGGGACATAAGAAGTTGTTGTATTGGGGCCCAAAATTTATCTTCCCGGCCCTTGGTGTCACTAGGTCAAGCAGAAATGACAGAAAGCAGGCGAAGGGGAAGCAGACACGGCCCCGTACGTTTGCTCATAACTTGTTCAAACAAATTACACAAAAGTAGGTATAGCATATGCAATTTCCTGGTTTAGGCCTTCATCATCTTCACCATTTATTTATATAGCGCCACTGATTCCGCAGCGCTGTACAGACAACTCATTCACATCAGTCCCTGCCCCATTGGAGCTCACAGTCTAAATTGCCTAACATACACAGACAGACAGACTGAGACAGAGAGAGAGAAAGAGAGACTAGGGTCAATTTTTTTTGATAGCAGCCATTTAACCTACTAGTAATGTTGTTGGAGTGTGGGAGGAAACCGGAGCACCCGGAGGAAACTCAGAGGCCTTTAAATATTTAAGCGTGTGGCTGCATCCTATGGGACACAGTGTGGTCTGACGATGACCATGAACTGACACGTCGTAAAAGCTGCATTTCTAATAGATGGACAATAAATCCCAACTGAATCTTCTTTTTCCCGAAGATTAGTGTTGTTTACTTTGCGCCTGTTTAAAGCTGCAATCCCCACTGAAAGTGAGTTTCTTTAACTTAAATCACTGTGGTTACTTGTAGGAACACATACCATTTAGTTCCGTTTTCCTTTGAGTTGTGATTCAAGCTGCTACTATTGATTAAGGATTTACAGTTTGCCATTGTGTGAGCACAAGGGAGCTCCGTGACTGACTGGCTTAGGCTCAGAGATCATGTGACACTGGTAGGAAGAATCGGAAACCAAATGCTTCCGTGTGTGAGACCGTTGTCTTTTCAGCAGCAGGTATATTAAACTCTCCCCCACAGATCAATTTTGAAAAGGAAACACTAAGTTATAGGATGACCTCTTGGAACAAAATGGTTCATGTTAAAGAGATACAAAACTCGCTGTTTTAAATATAAAGAACTCTATGTGGGATTGTTATTTACCATCCTAGAAAAATGCTTTATGATTATTATTTTTTTTATATGCTGCATTAACCAGAAATGCCCATGTTTTGCTGGATAAAGCCTGATATTGCGGATAGTTATCGAACAGCTTGATAATTGCAGCCTGAGGGTGACCACTATCGATCTGTGTGTGCGGTCATCTTCCAACAGGCCCTGCGAGTTACTTTTTATTGAACAGATGGATCCTGCCCAAGTTGGTCTCTTAAACATTTGACCAAACTGAACCCTGAGCAGGATCGCCCTGTGTATGCCCAGCACATAGCCAAACCGAGGGGTGGGGGGGTGGGGGGGGGGGTTCCTAGTGCCTGGAAACCCCCTTCCAAGCCTGGGGCACTGTATAATTGAGGTGGCTGGACCCTGCTCCCGCTTCACACGGCTCTACTTGAAAAGGGAGAGCTGTGTGCACCTAACAGTAGTGCATGCAGCATTGCCCATGTATATTATGGGGATAGGAAGAGTTGGAGAGCAGCCAAGCACTGTCTAAAATTATAGCCACGCCCCCCATGCTTGCTGGTCACGCCCACTGGCGGCGTGGTGTGGAAACCCCCCTCTACAAATTCTGCGTTTGCCCCTGCAGCATTACAAATTAGACCAGTAAGTGCTAATATGTTACTTTTCCATTCTGAGATCGGAAGGTCGAAACTTTCAAAAGAGTCGTCATATTTCTTGGCCGCCGGCTCAGGGTCGGAGTCGTTGTATTCCTCTAGATACGGATGAGCCAGACACTCGGCTGCCGATAATCTCCTTTCCGGGTCTAAATCCAACATTTTCTCCAGAAGATCAATCTCTGGTGAGACAGGAAGGATACAAGTCACAAACTACATTGTGTAGTCTACACACAACAAGCGGCACACACTGAATGTTACACAGCTTTATCTAGTTTGAGTTTTATTACGTTTGTTTTGTTTGCTGAGCTAGATGGGGCAGTTTGTTAAAAGTATTGATCTCAAATCTGATTACCTGGTTCAATTTTAATCACATGGAGCCTGATTCATTAAGGATCTTAAATTAAGAAGTTTCTTATTTAAGTCTCCTGGACAAAACCATGTTACAATGCAAGGGGTGCAAATGAATTTTCTGTTTTGCACATAAGTTAAATACTGACTGTTTTTTCATGTAGCACACAAATATCAACTTTAAATTTCAGTGTACAAAAAAAGCTATCAAGTATTTGTGTGATACATGAAAAAACAGTCAGTATTTAACTTATGTGTGAAACAGAAAACTCATCTGCACCCCTTGCATTGTAACATGGTTTTGTCCAGGAGACTTTAATAAGAAGCCTCTTAATTTAAGATCCTTAATGAATCAGGCCCATGCACTTTTTATCCTCTTTGCAACTCCCACAACTGCCCCCTTAAAAATCAAACTTCTCAACCTTTTGCAGAATTGCGGGTCCCCACAGAAATGTGTGTGATGGAAAAAGTACAAATGTCACTTCAAAGTCCTACCAACTAACACTTTATTCATTTCAACTTTTCAATATTTGACCTAAAATACTTAGTTCAGGCCCATGTACGTCCTCAGCCGTACTTCCCAACAGTACTCAGTTTGTACTGTCATTTTCTAGTACAGTTTAGAAATGTAATCTACATACAGAACAGTATTTCAGTGGTCTAATTCTTAACGTAAATGGGTAAATCCGTGAAGGGCAACAGGAAGTAGCTGTAGAGCCACAGAAGTGGCCCTCCACCCTTCAAAGAAGGGAGAGAGAGCACAGTACACTCCCTTCTCCTCTGGGTGGTCACGTGATGGAAAAGTCGGCTTCCCCCGTTTTAATCAGATCAGGAGCAGCCGACTTTGGGGCCTCAATAAAGGTTCGGGGGCCTCTGGCGTCCCTCGGGCTGCCTGTTGACCACCGATCAGGTAAATCCTCGCTTGGCTATACTATTTCTTTACTTGGTATTGTCAGATAACAAAAAGTAATTTTTCCTGTGAATGATCCTTTACGGAGAAGTATTTCAGATTCCTTCAGCTCTGCACAGCGAGATACAATGGGGGACAGTTATGAAAGCTAGTGAACAGAAAATACTGTGGATTTGCCCCTGGCAACCAATCAGATGTCTGCTTTCATTTTACTAAACCGCACTGCAAAAATCACAGCTAGAATCTGATTGGTCTCTGTGGGCAACACCAAAGTTATACAGTGCACTGGTTTTCATTAAAGTCCCTCGATAGTGTTTTCTCATTATATCATTGAAGGACTTTACAATCTGTCTGCCAATCCTCCATTAATATAGGTTAAGTTGACCACACATGCTGAGATATGGTTGGTGTGATCTCAACCAAACTGGCCTCAACATTGTTAGCTGAAACTTGTTCTAAATTAAGTATTCTCCATACCTAACATGCTCATAGTTGGGAATAACTCCTTAAAGTTCTTTTTCTGTTTATGTGGGAGCATTTTAAAGTAGTCCTGAGCCTGTGAACAGAAATCAGAGTTAAGTTAATATTAGAAAGTGCCGAGAAACCAATACAAATATTTCATGTTGTGTGAATGAAAGTGGTAAGATATTATTGTCAATGAGCATCTTTTATGTAAGATCTTTCCAGTCTTAAAGGGGAAAGATCAAAATATGTTTTTAAATGTATAAAATTAATATAATAAAACAACATTTACATCTTTTATAGCTTCATAATTATAAACATCATACTATCTTCATAGTGAAATAATCTAGGTTCAGTGTATTAAGTTAAATCTTATTGAATACTGACCATTATTTCAAAGATAAATGTGCTTAGCTTGGGTGCAAAAATAAAGACAGTCTTTATTGCCACAGACACAAAAGAACACAGTCACTTACATGTTTACTTTCCATCTTGTTGATCAGTGAAGGCTGAGGACTTCCTATTACCTCTATAATCTTGAACAACTCATCAAAATCTGTTGTGGAAGTTAAGTAGAAACCAAGTGATGGAAATGATAGATTACAGAAGTAGAGGGTGCAGGTCATAGCTGAGAAACAGGAATCATCTGTTTGCAGATATTAGCTTCTTATCATACTGCAGATCAATTAAACAAACTTTTCTAAGGGACAAATGTATTGGATTTTTTTTTTAGCTGTGAAATCATTTACTTGAATAATAGTTCAGCTTCGCCTTTTAATAACTCTGGAATGCGGTAGTTTTCATGCATTTGTGGCTTAGGGGTAGATTTACTAAAGGGCGGTTTGCTCAAACCGCCACTTTTCGGCTATTTTCCCGGCGGCTTTAAAATTGCTGGATTTACTAAAGCCCAAACCGCCGTCAAAATGGCCAGAAATGACATTTTTCAAAACCACCACTTTACAAACCGCCATGGCGATTTTAACAATGAGTTGGGGTTTTAAAAAACCGCCGCAAAACAGCCATCCAAACGGCCAAAATGATAGAGGGGGTTGTGGGTGACGAGATTGATCAAACTGCTGCTGTTTGAGCTGTTTTGCCATTCAGAACATAAGAGAAAGCACTATTGACATATAAAATATTTGGAAAATCATTATTTATTGAGAAAGGGACAAAATGAATTTAATATTAACTTATGGGGGAATTTTTTTTAAAGGGGCACTTTTGTAGCATTATATTATGTGGGAAATGTGAGTATATAATATTATTAACTGATTGTTAATGGTGGATATAATTATTTATATTGCACAATTTGTCATTACATATTGTCTGAATAATTAAATAATTTTATCCCCTTAATATAATGATTTTTTTTTTCTTCTCATAAGTTATTATTTAATTCATTTTGCCCCTTAATCAATAAATAATGATTGCCAACCTAATTTAAATGTCAATGGTGCTTCTCTTATGTTCTGAATGGCAAAATTATTCAAACAATGCTGTTTGAATTATTCTAGCTAAACATGCGTTTAGCTGTCCAGCCATTCTGAAGCAGGTATTAAAACTGTCCTGTCTTCTGGATGGCGGTTTTGATGGCGGTTTCAATCAAACCGCCGGTGGTTTAGCTTTTTCAATCCGCATTACATCGCCAGTCATTTTAAATTGAAGCCTCAAGCTGCCTTATAGTAAATGTGGCGGTTTGTACCAATAAACCACCAGCGATGGGTGGTGGTTTCAAACCACCACCAAACTCAATTCTTAGTCAATCTAGCCCTTAGTCTTCATCCATCATAAATGAAAGCATTGTATAGTTGGCCATTGCTTTGAAAACTGTTGTATTTAATTTTCTGTTATTCTGTCCCAAAAAATGATTGTGTCTCTACTTCTCATTTCTATTGTATGCCATTAAGGAGCCAAAGAATAGTCAAGAGGCAGATAACCAATATAAACTAATAAACTACAATATACATTAAAAAGATTTTCTGGAAAATGCCTAATGCCACCTTTTGGCATAGGATAAAAGGAAAAATACATTTCAGCACCTTGAACCATTACTTTCAATAGAGCTATGACATGTTCTTAACTTTTTAACTTTGATAACTTTTTTAAGCTTTAACTTTATTAAATGTTTTCATTTTTTTAGACTTTTTTTTGCCATTTGTGGCCTCTTCCTTGCTGCACTACCATCTTTTATATCTTTTTATTATTTTTATACGCCAATATTTTTCAATGGGGCTTTAACTTCATTATTAAGACATTGTTTACACACTCACTAATTTAATGATGATTTTTGACTTTGCAAGTTTGGTTTTCACGTCTCGACAAATGGGTTAAAAAAAAAAATGATGCCAAATAAAAATGGTTAGTTAACCAGGATTGACGATGGCAGGTCTTCTCTAATACACTTTCCATAACTTGTCTCTGTGATAGGCTAAAAGGAAAGGTGGAGGTGTTGCCTGTGCCAACCAATCACATTCCAGCCATGATGTTCTAGAATGCACTAAATACATGATAGCTCCACTTTTCCTTTTAGAAGGTTCGATAAATCTACCTTATTAAATTATGAAACAGTGTTTTTTGTTGTATGTATTTTGCGTTTTCTAGCAGCTAATATATATATATATATATATATATATATATATATATATATATATATATATATATTAATACATAGAGGATACAGTCTCCACCCGGGAAAAGAACATGTCCAGTGATCATTTCGGCCAAGATACATCCAACAGACCAAATGTCCACTGCAAAGAAAGGAGTTTCCCATTAATTAGTATGTACCTCTTATGATTATCACACCCAAATTAGTTTGAAATTGCCAAATTATAGGAATAAAACTGTCCGGTCTAGTTGGAATCCAATCACATCCGATCAGATATTGATGGTAACGAGTGATATATAATCTCGCCACATCGGGTTTTGTGTGTAGACATCAGGCTACAGGTCTGGCCATCAAATGACCAGATCTGTGTCAATTAATACTTCATGATTAAAATTGGTCACAGATCCAGTTGCCAGAACTTAGTGGTCATACCAAGTGTCCAGATCACAGCACGCAGTGGGACCTGATTCATTAAGGAATGTAAATGCCTTTATGTGCCGTATTTTGCATAACGTTGCACCGCACATGTTCAGAAACGGACGATACACCAGTGAGCGCAAGTGCACCCAATTCATCTTCGAATGCAAAGGACACTTCCGGATGCCTACGGTTTCAAGGTTGGAACGGGGGAGAGGAAGGGCAATGTGCGCGCCAAGGTTGAGCGCACACATCTCCTTCCGATTCAAGCTCCAGGGATCTCTCAGGTAGGTGATGTTCAGCCGTATCACTTGCACCATCTACAGGTCTGGTGTAAGTGCCGAGTGATAGGGATGACGGCTGTGTATGCCGCTAGAACATGTGTTTGCAATCAAGAGCAACTGTATAAATGCATTTTATGTACAGTAGACATTAATACCATCCTCATAAATCTATTTCATGTAAGTAAAAATAAAAATGTTTTTAATGTTTTTTCGTTAATGGTTATATTATTAAGGTGTTAATGTATTTAATAATTGAATCTTTTTTCTGTGCGTTCTGATGCGACTTTATATATACATATGTGCATTATGTGTATCCTGTGTTGTGTCTGTCTGCATACAGCCAGTGCATATAGGCCGAGCGTACTTACATCCCTCTTCAACTGGAAACGTTTCTTGAGAAATATGGGGCGTACCTGCGCGCATTGTCCGCCCAGTTAAAAAAAAACGCAAATTGCGTTTACATTGTGTTCCGTAATGAATCAGGCCCAGTATGTGTACAGGAAGTTTCACATTTGTGCTTTGTTTTGCACACGATCTCTATGACCCAGGACTGTTCTAATCACCTGTTTGGCTGTAATGCATCCAGTTTAAGATAATTTCTGGTGCCCGGTACCAGCGGGTTACCACGTATCCTGTCATCTCGCTTTCTGTCTGGCGAGCCAGCCCGAAGTCTAAAATCTGGAATTAAAGAATATATAGATTTGTGTAACTAAATGGTTTACTGGGAAGAAATAAATTGTGGTTATTTTCATCTTCAAGTGTCCTGAGGGGAAGTCTAGCAGGACGTTATATAGTGTTGTATTGTATAATTATAGTACCCAGAGTACACATCATTAGAAGTTACTAATTACAATATTAATATTGTATTTAACTAATACTGTAGATCTCAGGCTCACTTTAAAGGATGTGGATGTTACTCCATTATGGCGCTAAGTACTCTAACCATCATCACCATCTATTTATATAGCACCACCAATTCCGTAGCGCTGTACATCGTTCCTTGCCCCAATAGAGCTTACAGTCTAAATTCCATACCACATAGACAGACTATGGTCAATTGGTAGCAGCCAATAACCTACCAGTATGTTTTTTTGGATTGTGGGAGCAAAGCGGAGCACCCAGAGGAAACCTACGCAAACACGGGGAGAACATACAAACTCCTCACAGATGAGGCCATGGTCGGGAATCGAACCCATGACCCCAGTGCTGTGAGGCAGAAGTGCTAACCACTGAGCCACTGTGCTGCCCTAACACTACATTATATATAAAAGTAGAATTAATTGAGACCCCAACTGTTCTGGCACTTCCTGGTTTCATGGCAATATGTCAGATATACGTAATAAATACTTTTCTGTATTACATAAATATATGCTTATACAATTATTACTGTGGATTTTACCAGAGTAATATCTGAGAATATAAATCACTGCAGAGTATTGCTAAGCATGTTTGGATAGAGTCCAATAGCTCTTTCAATTTCCCACAGTGAGTTCTAATGCAACTTGCATTAACAAATTCCATTACAGTTTGTAATAATTAAATTGTATTCATGTGCGTGGAAAAATAATAGCAGGTCGAGTTATAATGATCCGAATTTAATTGTTATTTACCTTAATCTCGTAGTTCTCATTTACTCCCAAATTGCTAGGTTTTAGGTCCTGCAATAAAGCAAACACAAGCAAAAAGTTTTAATTGCCTGCTGTGTCCTAACCGCAAGCACTTTCTGATTGTCCGGCCGTAGAGCTGAGATATGGCGGCGTACAGCTGATTTTTGGCACGTGGGCATTTTTAATCGTGTTAAATAAAATGTCAAAGTGATTTTACACCGTGGAAGCGACCCCCTTGTCTTATATACTTTTAGATATGTATTGTTATTGTGGAGATTGGATAATGTGAAGGGGAGGACACAGATCTATATCTATTTAGTGAGATAGGATCGAAGAGCTCAAAGTGAACTATAACACTAATATCGGGACCTATTCTACAGCTAAGTAGTTTGCGCCCTGTTATCATTCAGTATTATATAAATGTTTTATAACAATTCGTTACTGTCATTTAGAGTTGCTCTATTTGATTCGGAATGTTTCTCGAACCTGTTAGCCGAATCGGCTCTAAAGATAGAAAATCTGACATACATTCTTGAACTTTTGAGATCAATTTGAGGAAGACGAACAAGTTCCAGCCAGCTTGAAACGTTTGATCTTGTTCAAGCCCATAGGGCTATATTGTATAGTATTTTTAAGGGGTTTCCATGTGAACAGGATGTAGAGGTGTTTGTATTTAACATGGAAAGTGCAATTTTTTTCCTTTACTGCTAACACTGTCGCATCTCAATACCATCATTAGGCACAAGTGTACACGGTAGTACGTCCGGGGCAAATGCTTCTGTTTTTTATTTGGATGTATCTTGAGATATATTACATTAATTGCTTGTCATAAATGAAGTCTGCTCAATGCACTATTAAGAATTACTTATAATAACAAAACAATATGTATTAACATTTAGTTTTAATTAATAAGTAACAAAACAGGTATGGGAGTCTTAGCTGAATACTGCAGATTATAACAGCTGTTTAAAGTAACCAGACTTTATTTTTTTATCTCTCATAAGGAAAGATCTGGAGAACATGACCTTCAAACTATTTACATATAGCTGACATACAATGTATAATGGATTACTACCCTGCTGGTACAGTTATAAACAGCTACTGTATATTCTACATGGGTACTGGTCAGTGCCAGCAGCTGGTTATTGCCCCACTGTGTCTGATTTTGCCAGTACAGAAATAGGCAATGGGTTTTCCGCTGTTGTGAAACCTCTAATTGGGACCCAATCAATTCACTACAAACTAGTGACATCACAGAGCGTATTGGTAATGGACCCTGGGGAAGTCACAGTTTGCATTTGCCGTGTATGTAGGTATCAGCTACACTTTAACAATAGCTGGGGAACCACAGATTTACCCAAGACGTCCTTACTGTACTCCATTTAAATCAACGTATTAATGCACTTACCCTGTGCACAATGCCAGCGGAATGAATGTACTGGAAAACAAAAAGATTTAGACTGCATAAATCAAATATATCCAATGTCTTTTACTGAATAGCATTCTGGGACACGTCATTTCAAGCAATATATGACAATATTGTACTGTAAGAAATACAAATCTGCAGCATAAAAAGTGAATTTATTACTTTATATGTATTTTGTACATTTATTTTGACAGTAAAAAAAAGAAAATATATTCTACTGTCCACAAACTGAAATGGAATAGAGACCCTACATACCAAATGCTCGTTAAAAATGTGAAATGCTCACTTTGTGTTACTTCATACTTTCCTACCTTTGGCAAGTTGTTTCCGGGAGAGGGGCGTGTCTAGAGGGCAGGAGGGGGCGGGGCACGGTGAATCGCGTCTTTTTGGCCCCGTCCCCGCGTCAAATATGGTGTTTTGTCGTGGGAGGGGGGGGGGCGAGGCCAAAATTATGCGATTCACAGCGAATTGTGTCATTTTAGCCCTGCAACTGCGGGATGCGGGAAATTTGCCAGCTCTCCCGGGAGTCCGTGAGACCGACCCGAATTTCGGGAGTCTCCTGGACATTCCGGGAGAGTTGGCAAGTATGCGTTACTTTTTGAGCATGTCTAGGTTAAGGTGGTATCATTAATTCATACAACAAATATATTGATCGGTATTATTTCTCCTAATATTCCTGTATTTTTTTGTGCTAAATCCACAACTGTGATTCTAACCTTCTTGTTGCCTGTGGTGAAGTGTAAGACACTGCCCTCAGCCAAAATGGCCGACACTGCATCGTTGAAGGCAATCTTACTTCCTGTTTCCTGCTTGGACTCTAAATAGCCAGATTTTGTTAGAGATATTGCTCAAGTACTGTGACTTGTTCCTATTTGGATTAAGCAAACTTTTATAGCCTGATTGTTGACTCCTACTAGAGTTGACAGTTTATAAAACTAGACCTATTTCTGCTGTGCGATACTTAGGGGGGAGTATTCATTTATTTGGCTTATTCTGCTAAACTCATTTAGACCTTGCTCCTGCCTTCTGAATTAGCCATTGAATTCCAGCACTTGGTATCATAACACCAGCAGTAGTATGCCCAGCAATATGGCTAGTTATTGCCACAACAGTAGTAAGGTCTAGCAATACTCCCAGTAAGTACACTAGGAATATACCAGTTGTAATGGACACATATGCTGATATTAATGTCCAGTTTCAGGCCATCAGTACTAATTCTCAGTTACATGCCGCTAGTGATTCCCTGTTATATCACAGTATTAGTCATTCCCATTTATATAACAGTAGTTATTTATTAGTAGTTATATATTATAGGACCTCTGTGTTTATCCAGTCACTGAACTTCCTGGTGACTTGTGATCCTGTTTCTAAACAGATGACTCATTATCCTAGAGATAATTTTACAACACATAGGGTATAATAATAACATGGGACAATTACACACTGGTCTCCGAGATCAGACACGTCAAACGGATCCTGGATTTTTAGATGTTGCTTTTGCACTGCAGCAGAATGTACATTCCAGACTGCAACAGGACATTCATTAAGAGGGAGTCAATTGTAAACATGTACAAGCAGGACAGATATTTCTCAGCTTCTAGTCTTTACTCCCACAGCACGATAAATCTCTCTAAGGAATGTGCTTCCTATAGTAATAAGACGCCTTGGTTGTAATGCGGAGATGGTACAAGGGATGTCTATTTTCTCCTGCTGAACAAACTTAGTCTTCTGAGATACTTCTACGTGCGTTCCTAGGCATGGGCAACTGTGCTGACAGTCTCCGAAGCCACGCCAGTGTCATATCTATAATGGGTGCAGGACAGTGGAAGGCTAGGCTGGGGGGCAGAGGGGCATCGGCCCCGGACTGGTCCCACAGTGGGCTATCTTGGGCTGGGTCACTAGGCCACCTAATTTTTGTCTCCTTTAATATTCTCCAATTAGGCTGCTGAGTTGAGTCTTGCTCCCTGGGCTAAACTTTGCCAGCCCTCCCCTGATGCAGGACATAAGGGACCATGAGTCAAATGTGCCCGGTGGTGCTCACCTTGTACCCAATACAGTGACAGCTGGCGCCATATTTCTGGCGCTCACTTCGGGAGAGGTAAGAGGCATGTGATAGAGTATTCGCTGTCTTCTGAGCATGCGCCATGTTTCTTCCGTTTTCTTCAAGGGGCCTATTTAATAATTAATGTGTTTTTGCCCCCGTTAATTATCATCCGTCACCGCAATGTTGACAGATTTTTTTTAACCCCATTTATTAAAAAAAGTCATCCCGTGACAGCACATTTCATAGGAGGCTGTCCCGCTAATGACTTTTATTTCCCACCAACTCAGGTTACTATCGCAAAGTGGCTTAGCGTATGTGCGATCCAAAGTTGCGTGTGCGCAATGCCATTTTGCAGTAATAACCAGAGGGGGGAGCAGGAAGACTGTAGTGAGGGATCCAAAGATCTGTGTGCTGTAATGCTTTACTCGTAGGGAATACTTGCCAACTCTCCCGGAATGTCCGGGAGACTCCCGGATTCCGGGTGGGTCTCCTGGGAGAGTATGGCAACCTCCCTCATCTGCCCACTTCCTAGTGAAGTGGGCAGGATTAGTTCCAAAATGCCGCAAGTCTCAGAATCACGGCATTTGGCCCCGCCCCCCTGCTGTAAAATGACGCAGTTGAATCACTCTATCACGGGCCGGGGCCATAATGACGCAATTTTCTGAGCCCCACCCTCCACACGCTCACCTCCCGCCAGCAGCTCCCGGACGCCAATGCTAAAAGTTGGCAAGTATGCCGTAGGGTAGAATGGCCATCTTCAGATGGTGTTAGCCAACGGGCTCAAGTTCTGAAAAGCTAGGCTTTTTGGAGCTTGTTGAATTGCCCCAGACCACAGTCCCCATTGAAAATTAATGGGACTGCGGTATAATGCGAAACAGCCTAATGCTTTGCATATCTCCTGTGTTTCTGCATGATTTATGGCTTAATTAACAGTCCCCTAGTGGAGGTCAGTGGACTCAGTCAGGGCCACAGGAGCCTCCAATGTCCATTGGCCATAAAATGCCCTTTTAAACATTTTTTCCCCCTGGTAGTTAAGATTCAATATACATTTCGACGGGACCTAGAACTAAAGCCCAACAAAAATGAAACTATTAACCTGTATGATTAAGGTCTTGCTTCAGCTCACAGTCTGGGACAAGAGGGAGTTGGGGGCTAGCAGACAGTCAACGCTTGGCATGAACGCTGATGCAATATAATTTGTCATAGGAAGGACTCCTGGATGCCTCTGTGGGATTCACTTTCTTTTTCTTCTTATTATACAGCTTATTTCAATTGATTTACCAGTCTTGCAGTTGAGAAACTGTAATAAATTTGCTGTATGGGAACAAATCGATGAAGGGGCATATAATTCTTATGTGGATAGGTTTCCGTAGTGTTAGAGGAACAAGTTTGCAGTAGGAGATGAGTCTCGGGGGGGAGTGTGACTAGCCTCTCTAAGGGTCACGTTATCATTTACAAAAATTAAATTATTGTTCTCACTATTACCATCGTTATACACCAATATCACGTATTCTCTGCAGTGATTAATGCAGTGCTCGCAGTATCACTGTGTCCTGCACTGGATTCTGTAGGGACAGTTTTAAGTTCTTATTATACTAGTGGTTCAGTTTAGTGCAGAGGTAAGCGGCCTTTGTCTTTCCGGCACCTGTGGAACTACTTGTCCCAGCATGACTTCCACAACTGCTGGAGAGCCTTTGGTTGCTTAAACCTAGCGCAGTTTCTCTACCCTCTTTCTAAATGCATGTAATAATTCATACTGGATTTACCTGTGCGAGAACGTGCTCTGCATTAATGTCAATGGTTTCTGGGTATCTTAAAGCATAATGTTGCTGAGCTGCCAGTGATGAATGTCAATGAATCACTCCTGACAAACGGGATGATTAAAGGTTCAGCCAAAACATGTCATGTTGGCAGTTACTAGGTAGAAGGTTATGAAACGTTAGAGCTTCTCCTTCTTTTGCGTACACGGTTTTGAAGTAGGCTTGTATATAACAACCATTACATTTTCCGAAGATTGTAGTGTGACACCACAGCACAGAGTATTTCAGGAAATGAGTGTGCTGATCTTGTGGGAAGCAGTGTCCTGTCCTCTGTGTGATTAAGTCAGTAAGGACAGGTCTGCATGTGACAGGGGCAGTGACATGATGTGAGGAGGGGAATGGAGGCAGCAGGAAGTCACAGACTGAGAGTTATATAGTGGAAGGAGAAGGGTCCTCCAGCAGCACAGAGTATATCAGGAGATGGGTGATGTGTTAGTGAGTACAGGGCTGCATGTGACAGGGGCAGTGACATGATGTGAGGAGGGGAATGGAAGCAGCAGGAAGTCACAGACTGAGAGTTATATAGTGGAAGGAGCAGGGTCCCCCAGCAGCACAGAGTATATCAGGAAATAAGTGATGTGTTAGTGAGGACAGGGCTGCATGTGATAGAGGCAGTGACATGATGTGATGAGGGGAATGGAGGTAGCAGGAAGCCACAGACTGAGAGTTATATAGTGGAAGGAGAAGGGTCCTCCAGCAGCACAGAGTATATCAGGAGATGGGTGATGTGTTAGTGAGTACAGGGCTGCATGTGACAGGGGCAGTGACATGATGTGAGGAGGGGAATGGAGGCAGCAGAAAGCCACAGACTGAGGGCTAGATTTACTAAGCTGCGGGTTTGAAAAAGTGGGGATGTTGCCTATAGCAACCAATCAGATTCTAGCTTTCATTTATATAGTACTTTCTACAAAATAACAGCTAGAATCTGATTGGTTGCTATAGGCAACATCCCCACTCTTTCAAACCCGCAGCTTAGTAAATATACCCCTGAGAGTTATATAGTGGAAGGAGCAGGGTCCCCAGCAGCACATCATAGTGATCTGAGTCTGTTTTGAAACAGGTGCAAGAAGATTGTGGTGTCAAATGCCTTCTATCTAAAACCAAGTACATACATACAGATTGTTATGCTATGCCAAATAGCTCTTTAACGACAAACAGTAATATAATTCTATGTACTATTTATTTTTTATCTTTTAAACAAACAGTACATTGAAAATATATCTAATGGTGAATGGTTCTTTTGCTGTGTGAAATATGGGTTAAATAACAGAGATATTTTGCTGTAGATCTGTTGCCAATAAAGCACTATGGGGGGGGGTTGGTATATTCATGTCTATAATTGTTTCTATTAGGAAATATATCAGCTCCCACACATATTAAATACAAACATATAAAGGAATATTGTGTTTACATATGTTAACTTTAAGCTGCTCCCTTCTGGGTGCAATTGTTTTTCACAGGACTGCTCCACTCTGACACCCCCAGCTGACAACCAAGGAGGCATGACCGGGAAGACCACACAATCAGCGTTTTAAGACAGGGAGAGACAGGGAATATGGAGAAGAGAAGGTAAACAATGGCAGCTTTACTGAACTGTAAATTCTTAAAGCAGACTTGCTATGCTGTTCATAGAAACTATATAAAATCCTACAATGAGAACGTAATATTTCCAGACAAAAATAACTACGTATAGGCTTTGTCAGTTCCATTAAAATACTGTATTATATTTGGGTTGGGTACAATCCATATCTAACTCTTATCTCTGAATTGAAATCTAAATATTTGCAATGTGTCTGCACCAAGTTTGTTTTGTCATAGACCCACAAATGACTCAGGCCTGCAGAATGTCTGAACATGTATGTAGAACGAGCAGAAGGTATTTATTTGTCTGGAGTCGCTGATAAGATGGAGCGGTTGACAAGGGGACGTGTGACATTAATAGCTGATCTGTTTCGGGAAGTCACATGTTATCACTGAACATTCCATGCTACTACTCCCCTTGTCTCGGGATATTTTTGTAACTTGCTGATTATATTTCATTCTCCCCTGGTAATATCTAGGTTGTTCTTTTCCCACAAGAAACACTTCACCCTTGCGAACAGCTGTAGAATTAAAAATAATATCTTTTCTGTGAGAAATCCCCTAAAGTATGTCTGTTAGCGGCTGAAGGATGTTGCTGGGTGAACGCACTTCTGAGATGAATTAAAGTAGAACTAGGCACGAAACAGCTCTTAAGGTTCCATATAATAGACATTTATTCATATATGGGAACAGGTCTAGTGGACTGGCAATCTGGCGTTACCAAAATTTGCCAGGAGAGCTTGGGTGGCTTAGAGTATGAGGTGACTGGTTTAGACCCCCAAAATTTTACAAAAAGGGCTATACTTAGTGACATAATGACTTTATTTGAGTGCGTATATGCAGGCAGGACCGAGAAGGAGGTGGGGGTAAATGTATAAAGCTGAGAGTTTGAAAAGTGGAGATGTTGCCTATAGCAACCAATCAGATTCTAGTAATCATTTATTTAGAACATTCTACAAAAGAACAGCTAGAATCTGATTGGTTGCTATAGGCAACATCTCCACGTTTCAAACCCGCCTGAACCTCTCAGCTTGATACATTTAAAATGCAAAATATGTAAATTGGTAGTAGATATATGTCAAATAATACAATATAATGTAAGGTAATTCAATCGCCACTACAAGATATAAAAATATATATTTTGCATATTAAGAACTTCAGTCACCCACTCTGTCCCTGGCGATATTATAGATTTAGAGTGGAGGTTGAGGTTAAAATCTTACATAAACATTGGTTTACTGTGTAGAACTAGAAGTCCAATGATGCCAGAGATTGCTGGTGCTTGGAAAACTGCAAGTACCAACATGCCCTGGCAGCCAGGGTATGCTGGAACCTGTAGTTCTACGCTATAAAAAAATAATAATTAAACACACAGCACAGATAAAAAAATACCGTATTTGAAATGTACATTGTTACAATAAACTTTATTATACTTTATGGGTCTGATTTAAGGTGCAACTTGTGTTTTAAAAAAGAACACGGAACATGAACGTAGTTTCGACCGTATTCAATTTAATCAGATCTCAAGATACTTTTCAATTTGAATCTGGCTGTAAGTACGCTCTGCCCAACGTTACTTGCCATATATAGATACACACAACAGACTGCCGTATAGGCAAAAGCGTCTGATCACTAAAAGGGCACATCAGAACACATTCAAAAAATAAAAATAATAATAATTATAAAATAAATAAACAACTCTTAACAGTATATTCATTATTATGTTTTTTAAAACATTTTTTTACATGAAATACTTAAATCAGGATGTCCTTAATTCATGATGTACATACAATGTGTTTATATAGTCAATCTTCCTTGCATACACATGTTCTGCGCTATTTAGACGGTACACATACGTGTAGTTAAAAAACAGAAAGGGGGGGTGGTTTCTCGCTTGGGGTAACAGCCGGCTACTTGCACCAGACCCTCTCTTAGTACGGAGAGCCAATCACATGTGATTGCAGTCTATCCTAGCCCATGTTAATCACAGCAATATGTTTTATACATTAGTCATCATCATCACCATTTATTTATATAGCGCCACTAATTCCGCAGCGCTGTACAGAGAACTCATTCACATCAGTCCCTGCCCCATTGGAGCTTACAGTCTAAATTCCCTAACATACACACAAAGAAAGAGAGAGAGAGACACACACACATTAATAAACAATAGTAGATAATAATATCAACTTGTATTACAATGTATAGCATAGGTATAATATGCCCTACATACAGAGAACCTATAAATGTCAGTTCTCCCACCTTAAGTATTAAAAAAACGCCCCCACCTCTGGTGTCGCCTCCCGTTAACCTGCAAGAACTGCCCAGGGATCACCAACACCTGTCCTATTGGTGAAATAAGCTCTGCACTCCTCACATTCAGTTGTGTACAGCACAGAGCACATCGGTTCTTTCCAATCCTGCTTTCCGCATCGATTATAAGCCCAATAGCAGACTCTAAAAACTAGACCTGGTGCCCACAAGCGGTGAAAGGCTGGCACTGCCAGTGTGTGTCCGGTGGTCGTCGTAAGCGTCGGGTACAACTGGTTGCCCCACAATCCGGGCACTATCCTGGGGGCTCTGCTTTGGGGGCCTAGGTTTGCAGGCAACCCCAACCTTTATACAAGTTTATTTTCCCACATATCGACAATCTGCAAATCAATCAGTTATTACACTCTCAGCAATTCTCACCTGGAGTCCTCGAAGTATCTGATAGAGAAGATAGACTATCATATTGTGGTTTAGTTTCTGCATCTTCAAGAGCCGCGACAAGTCCAAGGGAATGAAAGGCATAACCAGGTAACTGCAGGCAAATCAATGGGAAACCAGCAAAAGTTATATTAATCAAGTAACACAGAGAAACCTTCCATCTCTCTCTATCAGAAATAACAATTATATTTGCAGATAAGTCACATCTCTTCATAGCAGCCGTGTCTCTGCAGGTTTATACAGCAAGATGATGCTGCAAGACCGTGAAATCCTGGCATGGTTCAAGGCACACGAGCATTAATTTAGCCCATACTTGCCAACTTTTCCTCGTTGGCTTCAGGGAGATCCCAGGGGAGGTGGGCATGCGGAGGCGGGGCTTGATGAATCACATCATTTTGGCACCGCCCCTAAATGATTGTCACAATTTTGGCCAATTACAACAGGGGCGGGGCTACGATGACACGATTTTTGCTTCACTAAGCCCCCCCCCCCCCGCCACTTATCTATTGCGGGCGGCGAGAAACAGGAGGTTGCCCTGCTCTCCCGGGAGTCCGGGAGATCTCCCAGAAATGAGGGAGTCTCCCGGACATTCCAGGAGAGTAGGCAACTATGCGTTAAAGAAATTTCTAAAGACTGAACTGTCTTTTACATTTCTGTCTCCATTACTGAAGTCCTGTTGTCTTACCTGTCAGTCTTTGATTAAATCTTGGTCTCCATGAAAATGGCCACCTCCATAGGCATCAATACATGGACATAGGACACAATTTCTGAACTGTGTCATCATGCCACAGATGGCGAAGCCAACCACGTCTTGTACTCTCTCAGCATCAGGGAGAATGCCAGACTCTTCAGGGAGTGAGGGAGATCACCCCTATTTCAGGGAGTCTCCCTGACGTTCAGGGAGAGTTGGCAAGTATGCATTTAGCCTAATGCACTGGCTTTCCCAGTCACCAGACCTCCTTCCAACTGAGAGTCTGGTGATTGAGATGGAATAAACCACCAGCTAATTTGCACCAACTCTGTAGTTGACATGGTACAGTGTCCCTCTGTCACACTTTTGACACTTTTCAGTCCATGCCCAGGTAAATTCAGGCTCTTTTGAAAGCAAACTATGGTGCAGCTTCCCATTACATAAATACATAGCCCAATGCAAGTTCTGATTATCTACTTACAAGGTCTGAAATGATTCCATCGACTGGTCGGGGCTGAAGACATTCAGAAGGGAAATGACCTGTAATCAGAAAGGTGTTAATAAAATTAATTTATCAGATCAGATTAGTTATAAATACATTAAAGGGTTTGTCCACTCTTAGATAAACCCTTCTTAATCCTCACCGAAATTGGGCAACCTCTTTTAAGCGAACCTGTCAGTACTTTTGTGCATAGCGTCTTGTGCACATTTAAGAATATTAAAACTTTGATAATAGTAAACTTTAATAAAAATGTCTCTGATGAAACAAATATAGCTCTTTACACCGTATTCTATGAAAAAGTCTTTTTTTTAGTCCATTTTAATTCCTTAAAAGCATTGTCCATTTTCTTCTAAATTTTGTTCTCTATTTCATATTTTCTTTTTAATGTAAGATCCTGATTGAATAGGGGGAACTGCCCTGTAAAACTGACTACATTATGGGGCAGATTCAGTTCGCGATCTGTCTCGGGAACGGTCCGCGGAGACACATGGCGGAGGAGATTTTGCTAAGACATGCGACGACAAATTAGCGGAATTTTCAGTATCGTATTAGCCGGCAAGAGGCAGAGCTGGACAAAAAGGCGATGTCCTGAGACACCTCTTGGCTAATTTAATATGCCTCTCAATGTGTTCTATAAAAAACAAATCCTGTTTGTATGCTCACCCCGTGTTTGCGTGGGTTTCCTCTGGGTGCTCCGGTTTCCTCCCACATTCCAAAAACATACTGGTAGGTTAATTAGCTGCTATCAATTTGACCCTAGTCTGTGTGTGTATGATAGGGAATTTAGACTGTAAGCTCCAATGGGGCAGGGACTGATGTGAATGAGTTCTCTGTACAGCGCTGCGGAATCAGTGGCGCTATATAAATAAATGGTGATGATGATGACTGTATGAAGTCATCCAATTCTCCCTCCATCTGGGAGAGAGAATAACAAACCAATGTGCGCTAACTGGAAATACCCTCTACCACCCTCTGGTGGCTTTTTCATTCAGTCCCTCTGTGCCCCAGGGGAGGCGGAGCTAAGAAGCAGAAGGAAGCCACTTAGCAGAAAACGTGTCTCTAACATTCCGATAGGTTATACTCTCTCTACTGGAGCACAGGGGTACCTCCTCCCTATGGAGTTGAAGTTGCCTTGCTTTGCCGAGTAATGCAAACAAAGATTTATTGGTTGATTAATGAAAACACTCATTAAACCACGATTTATCCATCTCTACACTGTGTCAGTACATTTGGCTATCGGAGTGAACATAATCATAATGTTACATTAACAAGTTGTATCCTCTGACCGGGGGACTCCGGCTGTAATGATTTATTTAAGTAAATTGTTTTCGGCAATTCCCTGTAATTGCACAACTAATAATGCAGAATGCCCTGTCACTTAACACTTTATAAACAGTCTGATGAAGTGCTCTATCTGTTATAATGGATTGGGGACGGATATGCAACAACACCGTTCTTAGTACAATTTAAAGCTCTACGACAGTGATGTCTGAAAATTATAGGGATTAAAGGGCTGATAAACGTAAAATGCAAGTTACACTATAAGGGCTACTAATCACAAATATTCAGTACATGCCAAATGTCTATCAGAGTTAATGTTATGTAAGGTGAGTAATGTTAAGTAATTTTTCTATGCTCACCAGACTTCCTGTTTGCTAGCCTACAGCAGATCCCAACAGGTAATTGCTCAAGGCCCAAAAATGACAGAGGATCAACTAATTTTCTACAATGTACTAGATAAATGATAGCTAGAATCTGATTGGTTGCTATGGGCAACACCTTCACTTTTTCTCATTAGAAGGTGTGAGAAATCTACCCATAGACTGTGAAGGGTGGAATTCACTGATAGATGCTGATCATTAGGGCTGTGTGATATGCTGGTCTTTATACTGCGCAGTCTCCTTCTACTGTCAGACTGTGACAACAAAGAGTTACAACAGAGTATAGACATTGTAACTAGAGCTTATATTGCATACTTGTCAACTCTCCCTGAATGTCAGGCAGACTCCCTGAAATAGGGGTGATCTCCCTCACTCCCTGAAGAGTCTGGCATTCTCCCTGATGCTGAGCCAGTACAAGACGTGGTTGGCTTCGCCACCTGTGGCATGATGACACTGTTCAGAAATTGTGTCCTATGTCCATGTATTGATGCCTATGGAGGTGGCCATTTTCATGGAGACCAAGATTTAATCAAAGACTGACAGGTAAGACAACATGACTTCAGTAATGGAGACAGAAATGTAAAAAACAGTTCAGTCTGTAGAGATTCATTAGCTGCTTTTCTTTCAGGCATAGTTGCCTACTCTCATAGAATGTACAGGAGACCCCCGCATTTCTGGGAGACCTCCCGGGCTCCCAGGAGAGCAGGGCAGCCTCCCGGTTCTCGCCCCCGCCACTTATCTATTGCGGGGGCTTAATGATGTAAATATCGCATAATTTTATCCTGCTGTATTTGGGCAAAATTGTGACAACCGTTTAGGGGCGTGGCCAAAATGATGTGATTTGTTAAGCCCCACTCCTTCACGCCCACCTCCCCTGGGATCTCCCTGAAGCCAACGAGGAAAAGGTCATTTACTGCTATTATGCATTTCTGTCCATATTAGCCTTTGGCAGGGGCCAATCATTATCAACCCTCCCCTGCTGCCACCAGTCCTGGACTTACATTCTCGTGGTTCATGTGCTTGAGTAGACGTAGTTCCCGGTAGGCTCTTTTGGCATGAACCAGGGATTGGAATGGACGCAACAATTTCTTTATGGCAACGCGTTCGCCAGTCACGGTATCCTTGACTGAGCTGTGTAAAGATAAAGTTAAATCAGCTTCTGAAAATAATTTATTGAGTCTAATATGGTGGAACACTCTATATTGACCTACGCCTTCTAAAAATGGTAAAGCGGAGGTGATGCCCATAGCAGCCAATCAGAATCTAGCTATCATTTTATAGAATTTACTTGATAAATGATAGCTAGAATCTGATTGGCTGCTATAGGCAACACCTCCACTTTTTATTTTTAGAAGGTTAGATACATTTATCCCTTGTGTCCCTGGATGATTTGGGTGGTGAGCATGAATCAAAGGTCATGTGGATAATATAAGCCAACAAAAAAATTACATTAATTGCTTACACATCTTCTTAGTATCATCTGGGAAATATAAATTAGAAAAGAGTCCTCTCGGTTTTTTTTTTTTTCAAAGCAAATTCAGTAGAACATGGGTATACATTTTTTTCGGCAGAGAGAAGCTAATTACACTGCAGACTAGCATTTATTTATTAAACAAGTGGGAGCTTTCATATTTACTGCTCTTCCAAGGAAAAATAAAATAATGCCTAGAGAGTAATAGAACGATGCCACCTTGTGGATAATTTGTCATGAAGATGGTGGAATGCATGCTTTCCATTATCACGCAACCATAACAAAAATTGAACTAGCTAAAAAGGGTCATTTTTCAGTATAATGTTTGTATAATTGAGTCCTAATTGCGGCCAGACGCTGCTGTAGCACTTTTCAGGCACGGTGTAATGGACTGTGCTGGACGTCTGAGCCAGACAAATCTTTTTTCTACATTTTACTAAGCAAGTTAGGTATGAGAGAGACCAGCTGTTAAATAAGCATAAAAACCCAATTCACATAATGTTATTTTCATGCTACAGTGAGCAGCCATCACTGATCAGCTTATTAGCTCCGCTCATAATAATTCCCACTGTACTTATCTCTCTAAATACGATATTTGCTAGCTGCTTGCTCTTGTTAATTAGAAAACACTGCAGGGAGAATGATAATAGATTCCTTGGTTCTTTAGGACAGAAACAAAGGATTAAGCATTGATAGTTACCTAGAAGCTCTTTTAGAAAGTGATATTTGGAGGTCATTGCAACCAGGGGCTCTTGAAAACATTACTGGTGCTGCTCTGGGCAAAGATCAGATTAGTTGGCTGTTGTTGTGGATGACTTACAACTGTGTTCCAGCAGTTGATTTGAACGCCAACATTTTAATGGAAATTTGCCTGGACTACAAAAATACGGGATAGGTTTGTTTGGACTATGACTAGAATTATCAAACCTTTCGAAAAGTCATAGTGGAGGTGTTGCCCCTAGCAACCAATCAGATTCTAGCTATCACTTATCTTGTACATTCTAGAACCTGATAGCTAGTATCTGATTGGTTGCTAGAGGCAAATCAGATTACACAAACTTCATTGCTTGCTACATTACACAGATCCCATTCCATGACCACCCCCCCCCCATTGCATAGACCCGAAACTGCACAGACATCCCATTGCAAAGACCCACCGTTACATAGACACTTTCTTGTTCAACACAGTTTTGCAATTGGGGACATATACAGTAATAAAGTAAGACTGGGTATTAATAGACAGACATAGTGGTAAAAAGACGTTGCTCATAAGCTTACAATCCACAGGAAAATAGATGTTGGTACCTGAGGTCAAGTGCCACATACTGCATAATGGTTCAGCCAGGTAGCAATGTGAAAAATTGCTTAGTGGGAGTAGGGGGTCAGAGGGTTTTTGAATAAATAAGGAGTGTTACAAGCCGCGGCGGTTCCCAGCCGCCGCGACTCCCCTACCTCCGTCCCAGCCGTCGCTATGGCGACCGGGACGTCACTTCCGGGGGCTCGGCCGTTGCCTAGGCAACGGTCGGGAAGCTGTGTGTTAGAGTGCCGCGTCCCAGCAAGGGGAACTGCTAGGCGCGTGCGCACATAGATAGCCTGTGGGCTAATTAAATATGGGCAGTATTCTGACAGAGCTAGGCTCTGATTGGTTGGGGTTAGTGATTAAGGCAATGAGGTCTGCTACCTCATTGCCGGTTATAGCTTCTGTGCTCCAGTCTGCTGACCTGCTTGTTCCTGCTCTAGTCTTCTGAGACCACTTCTGATTTACCGTGTATGACCTTTTGGCTTTGAACTGACTCCGCTTGTGTATCCTGTGACCCTGATCCCTGGCCTGTTTACCGTTTCTGCTATCCGCCTGTGACCCCTGACTTCAGCTTGTTTACTGATACTGCTGTCTGCTGCCGGCCCTTGACCTCTGCGTGGACCTGACTCCGCTTGCCTGGGTTCTCACCAGCCGGTACACACTTCATGACCCTCTGTCAGTCTGCAGCCCAGTCTGTCCCCACCATCAGGGGCTCCAGTGAACACCTGACTGGCAGAGTAGATTCCGGGTTGTGTTGTGCCGGCTGGAGGGGTTCCTAACAAGGAGAATAAATTTAAGTTTGAGTGAACTATGTAAAGTAATGGTAGTTGGGCAGAGTAGCCTAAGGAGATTAAGAAGATGGCTTGGGAGTTTGATAAGTTTGCCTAATGAGGTGAGCTTTCAGGGAACGCCGGTAGGTTTGGACATAGGGAAAACATTTGTTGTAGAAGGGTGGGAATTCTACAGAGTGGGTGTAGCTCAAAAAAAGGGGCGCAGATCTTAGGAGGAGGGGACGAGTTGGAGGATATTTGAGAGAAGAGATGTATGTCCTTTTGCTGGGGATCGGCCAGATCTGTTTTGCCACCATGCCATAACTTTATCCCAAACGCGTCCCCTATAAACATTATAGGGGGTGCTCTGCGGTCAACACCAGGCTCCGTCACCGTGAACCGTGGGCTGCTACCTCTGACCTCTTGCTGGGGATGGTTCCCCTTGGCCCTTCTCAATGGGAGGAGCTGTAAGATTGAGGTCAGAGCGTTGTTACAGGGGACTGGGTCCCAAACCTCAGAACAGCCGGATAATTGTCATAGGAATTACATGAAAAAAAAGGTCATGATCATCCAAAAGACAGATGGATTGTATCAGTTGAAATACAAAATAGAGCTTTTTTTTTTTCTGTTTGCAGGAGGTAATCCAGCCCCCTGATTACCCCCTGAATCTTTGGTTACTTGCTGTTTCATCATTCAGATAGGGGAACTATCTCTCTACCAGGACACAGAGGATATAAGGATAATGACCCCCATTGTGCATTCAGGCTAAAAAGATGCGTTGGTCACTTTTAGATCAACATGGGTTTTCCTTTCTTCCAAAATGTTACAAAAACTAGTTTCTTCCAACGTGTCATACTACCTCAAAAATCAATACGTTCCCAGTACAAAAATTGCAGTATATTTGCAATGATATACAGCGGTGCACTGCACCACTGATTAAAATAAATGTATACAATATTTCCAAGTGATCCGGCCACAGAAGTATTTTATATTTGATCCGAAAAAACACCAATGTAGAGACTAGCGGAGCAGAGTAGAAGAAGGTTTTGTAAATACAATTAGTCTAGCAGATGCATTCAGAATTGATTACAATGGATTAATTTATATCAACAAATTATGACAGTAGTTTGGTAGTGGAATAGCTCTGCTGAAATACCAGCATAGAATAAGAACGCATACAAGATTATTTAATACCATTATGCAAACCGTGTAATGTGCTTAAAACATGTTGCACTCCCCCTATCTCTGATTTGCTTTCCTATGATGTAAATCTATGTGTGTGCTCCACGCTGGCGGTCCCCCCCCCCATACAGATCGCTCTATGGAATTCTCTCCCTCGCACAATAAGACTCTCCTCTGGTCTACAAACTTTCAAGCGTTCTCTGAAAACCCACCTCTTCAGACAAGCTTATAATATTCCTCAACCCCCCTCTTAACCTCACTACATTACCCTATTACCACCCGTAACACAATTTCGCACAAGACAACTACCCCCTGACCAACATTGTTGTGTGACAGGATCATTAAGCTTATGAATCACTTTTACCTTTGCAGTCTGGCTGGGCCGCAATGTAAAATGTAGACTTAACCTCATGTGTCAAACTCCCATTGTCCCGTAGATTGTAGGCTTGCGAGCAGGGCCTTCTCACCTCTTTGTTTTACCCAGTTTGTTTATTAGTTTACTATGTTTGTCCCCAATTGTAAAGCGCTACGGAATATGTTGGCGCTATATAAATAATTGATGATGATGTATACACAGAAGATTTTTCGTTACGCCTCTGATTGGTCTATAAACGGAGGTCAGTGTAGCTCTATGAAATTTTTCCTTATTTTAACCCATGTTTCCTTCTTCGCATCTATTATATTTGACGTCCGTTTTTAAACAGCACAACTCGCTGCAGTTTGTATCCATCAATTTGTTGTTTCTATTGAGCCAATGGGGAAAGGGTAGAAAAAAAACAGGCAATATCCATTTTTACCTGTTTTCCATCCATTTATTTTTTTAGCACACCGCTGCGCAGGGAAAGGAAATGGATAAGACAGATGGATGAAAAAATAAAAACAGAGAGAAAACTTATCCAATTAAAAAGTATGAAAGCATATTTAAAAAAAAAATAACTAAAAACATTTAAAGAAAGCAATTAACATGGATAAATATATCCATTTTTAATACATTAAGTAATGGACTAAAAATACCTTATGTACATAAATTTAAGCTGCCATTTTTCAAACACAGATTAAAAAAAATAAAGCTAATATTCGACCGGTTGCTGTGGGTAACGGCACCGTAAAACATACGCACTATTGTTATTTCACATAGTACATATGAAACTATCTGATTTATTCTGCAAGTAAAATGCATTTGCAAATATAGCCGTTATTGTTTAAGAAAGCAAAGTTCTTAAATCAAACTTTAGCTGTGTAATATATCGGATCTTTTTCTTAGAACAGATTTCACAACACAGACAATGCAGAAAGAAGGGAAAGCAAAGTAATTGAATGATTTCGACATCATTTTGACTGAACTGTAACTGTGCCATTAAAAAGGAATTACTGTGGAAGCGTTCCCCAGAACCGGGCTTATTATACATCACTTCCAGCAGCCATACCAATAAATCCACTGTGAATCTGTAGTTTGTTTGTTTCCTAAACTAAATCCCCGAGAATTTATCTGAAAGCCACAAGGACACAGTTGTTGTGAGGAATTGCAGCGTGAAAGCATTTTTGTTGGGGACGGAATTACTAATTATCTGTGCCGCAAAACAAAAGTGTGTTCAGATTGTATATGGTTGCGCGGTTTAAATAAGGGGAAAAAGAATTACACACGCACATATATATATATATATATATATATATATATATATATATATATATATATAAATAAAACGATCTACTAGATTCTTTTCCTTTTTTATATTATAAATTTAGCAATGTTCCTCAAAGCATATGCAGTAGAGATGTAGAAACTGTTGCTCTCCAACTGGTGTGGCACTACAAATTCCAGCATGCCCTGCCAGCCTCCTGCTGGGACTTCTGGTTGTACAGCAGTTGAAGAGCCACAGGTTGCTTAAAGCCTGTTTTAGAGACCTGGGGATATATTTACTAAACTGCGGTTTTGAAAAAGTGGAGATGTTGCCTATAGCAACCAATCAGATTCTAGCTATCATTGTACTAAATAAATGATAGCTACAATCTGATTGGTTGCTATATGCAACATCTCTACTTTTTTCAAACCCGCAGTTTAGTAAATATACCCCCAGGAAATTATTTATCTGATTTAGTTTCATACACATACACAACACATTTCATTGAAGCAATGTTAATTATTCAAAGAAAATCTAACATTTTAAGGCATCTTACCCAAAAGTGATGTAGGTTCAAAACTTACCACACAGTTCCATACGCCCCGGAACCTACAGCTCTCAGGTCTTTGTAGCGTAGGGGGACTTCCCATTTGGTTTTATTAATCTCTTGAGCGTAGAAGCCTTTTTTAAGTGCTGATTGCATGGTGCTTTGAATTCGGTCTGAGGATTTCTCTTCAGGAGTACAGAGGGAACGTTATCTTCCCTCAGGTGGGGCCCCTCCCAGTCCAGGTATGTAAACAGACAGACTTCCTTCGTTTGTAAATGAGAGGTCACATGAGTCTTGGCTACGAGGATTCCTGGAATGATTATAGGTAGAATCATCACGGAAACATGTCAGGACAGATCCATGCCCTGATAACAGGCCTGTAAACGGAAGCAAAGCTTTCTATGGACTGTGTGGAATAATGTCCAGCAGAGTAGACAAGATTAAGGGATATATTTACTAAACTGCGGGTTTGAAAAAGCGGAGATGTTGTCTATAGCAACCAATCAGATTCTAGCTGTCATTTTGTAGAATGTACTAAATAAATGACAGAATCTGATTGGTTGCTATAGGCAACATCTCCACTTTTTCAAACCCGCAGTTTAGTAAATATACCCCTAAGACTCCTAGGTTGAGCATCCACGGTTAGGGGTTTATTGTATTTAAACCTATATTGTTCTGTTGTGCAGCGCGACCGATGCCAGCTAGTTGGCCGGTGACTAAGCAGAAGGACTGTGTCTAGCCAGAGCTAGGCTCGCCCGGTGTCATCCTGACAAAAGTGTGCAGTGTTATTGGTGATGTGAGCAATAAAAACATATTTATTCAAGAAAGAAGTTGTTGTGTCTGTCATATTTTGCGTGTCAGCATCACATCACATCCATAAGTATATATTACATATATGCATATATATAATATATATTTATTTATATCTTCATTGGCTCCCAGAATGTTCATTTAGCTTAAGAATTTAAATGATCAGGACCGGATGTACCATCTGTAGCAGTGTTCTCAGGGAGACCAGAGGTCAACGAGTGGCTTTTTCCCTGAACAAGACATATGTAAAAATAATTTTCTTACATGCGAAGAAAAGAATTAAGAAAGGAAATGAGAAAAGGAATCAACTGATGGAAGTCTAATTCCTATGACGGTGATTTGCGTGGAGTATTAGAACTATATTCTGCTATGAAGAATAATTAATCAGGCCACAGGATGTCCTGTAAAGGCGCGGGTGGTAGATGGGTTTTATGTAAGTCTCCATGTTGCTGCAGACATCCACGAAGGAACAAACGAGTGTCATTAAGTGGCTTTCTTTTGCTTTTTGGAATGTTGAGAGTAGAACTGTCCCGTGAAATATTCGCCTTGTTGTGCGTTTGGCCGTGAACGTTTGTACTTTTCGCTGCTGCAAATTGAAATTTATTATTCCAAACACACAGCACAGCAGAATGACGTCATCGTCACAGCTTTAATCAAAGACTATAAATTCTGCCAAATAATCACAAATAAGCGCAACGTAAAGATTCTATATAAAGTATATATACATGGGTGATTTTGAGGTCACGTATTCAAAACATTAAACAGAAAGAAGATCTATGTGGATTTTATTATTGTTGTGTTGAGAAAGTTTCTGCTAATCAGGTTCACGGCTCAATTAAGTTATGTACCCAGAACATGCTGCCCATGAGATAGTGAGTTTTATGGGCTTTGTAAAAGCCAGAGCAACTTGAGATACAGTAGTAAAATGATTCTGAAATCACTCCCCATTTGCAGATTGGACTTCAGTCCCTCTCCACCCCCATGCAAAGGGAAAGAATTTTTTTTTTAACCAGGGACCAAAAGATATTTAAAATTGTATTTCAATTTGGAAAGAAGAACAAAAAATCTCTTGTTGGCCTATCTGTATGTTTCTTGAGGATAGATTTACTAAAACGTCTAAGAAGGGAAAGTGGAGGTGTTGCCCATAGCAACCAATCAGATCCGAGCTTTCATTTATCTAGTACAGTCTACAAAATGATAGCTAGAATCTGATTGGTTGCTATGGGCAACACCTCCACTTTTACTTGTTAGAAGATTTAGTAAATCTAGCCCCTAATTTTTTTCTGTTTCAGTCCCACTTTTATTTCTGTCTTCTACTTTCTGCTTGTCACATTATGATATTTTTTGTATGAGCACTATGAGTCTGCTACATTTTTATTTATTAAATATAAGATGTAATCAGTTCTGTCTCTGAGCTCTGGTTTAGAACCTATGCTAATGAATAGCCTCGATTGAAAGCATTAATCTTAAGTACTGTGTTGCTGAGACCTATTGATTTACTTTACTAAACGTCTGGTTTACATAAGTAGTTTAGTATTGTGTTAAGGTGGATGTAAGACCTCCTTATTTATATTATCATATCATAGGCAAACCGAGGGGGATGGGGGGGGGGTTCCTAGTGTCTGGAAACCCCCTCTCCAAGCCTGGGGCACTGTATAATTGAGGTGGCTGGACTCTGCCCTCGCTCCACACGTCTCTGCTTGAAAAGGGAGAGCTGTGTGCACCTAACAGTACTGCACGCAGCATTGCCCATGTATATTATGGGGATAGGAAGAGTTGGAGAGCAGCCAAGCACTGTCTAAAATTATAGCCACGCCCCCATGCATGCTGGTCACGCCCACTGGTGGTGGGGTGTGGAAACCCCTCTCTACAAATCCTGCGTTTGCCCCTGCATATATAGCAAATTGGTGGTGGCAAAGTGTTAGAAGCATAGGGGGGTATTCAATTGTTCGGCTTGACGGCCGAAAAACTCGCGCTCTAAAACTATTACCGTTAATACGGTAATTACTCGCTGAATTTCAGCTCGCAGCTCCCTGAGCGAGTAAATTACCGTATGAACGGTTTTTAATGCAATTTTACCGTATTAACGGTAATAGTTTTAGAGCGCGAGTTTTTCGGCCGTCAAGCCGAACAATTGAATACCCCCCATAGTGTACTAATAATCCAGGGGTATAAAGTGTGTGAATGGCATTAACCCAGTGGATTCCAAACTTTTTCAGTTCAAGGCACCCTTTGGGTCTCCCAAAAATTTTCAAGGCACCCCTAAGCCAAAATAATTACCAAGTAGTCCCCCGCCTTGCTTACCACTGGCCCTGGCCGAGGCACCCCAGGGAGCCTAGGCGCACAGTTTGGGAACCACTGCATTAACCCTTTCATTGCCACACGCCTCATGGGCAGCCTGGTAGTAGGAAACTATAACAGTCTGTTCCATTGTAAAACTCTATTAACGAACATGTTGCCTCCATTTCGTTAATTTCTAGGTGAGAGGTACTGTATGTATTGTTAGTTAACTCCACTTAAACTTGGTGTTGCCTAACTACATCATAATGCTGCAACAACTTACAGCAATACGTCCTTCTACCTAAAACTGCCTGTTGAAAACCCAAATGCATTGGTGCTGCCATTTGTTCAGTTCAATCAATGCCAACCTTACTTGGCAACATCTGTCACCATGGAAACAAAACTGGACTGCGGTGATTATTTCCATGGCTGCAGAAGTTGCAAAGGAAGGTCAATTATTCACAATGTATCTAACAAATGGCAACAAACAGTGTGTTTCTGAGTTTCAGGCAATTTATTTCAAGTATCAAGAGTAAGCTGTAGTACACACCATAGTGATTTTAATTAGGCAACATACATTTCGAGTGGAGTTACCCTTTAACCATGTGTATCCTCAGCCATGTGGCGCTACTGACCAGACAACGACACGTCCAGCTACTAATTGTCAATATTTGAATATAATTTCCAGGGACACTTTGCTGGACGTGTGTATGCAAATCACATGTAGAGGAGTCTAGTTGGACCTTCAATCTCTCCTACAGTCATCGTGGTTCTAAATGGAATTTACAGTCTTCTTAAAGAATTAGAATAGAATAGACCATGAGAACGTTCTGTTCTAGAAGAACAGAAGACAATGTACTTTACCTTTTGGTAAATATTAAAAAAAGACATTTACAAGTGGAAATATTCTCACATTATTACATCCCAGGATTTTGGGAACAAAAGTCATTTTTAAGCTCCCATTTGTAGGGGGAAATAAGGTGTTTCGTTTTGGCCAGTTGCCTTCTATGTCGTATTTCTTCAAACATATTTCTGTGGAACTTGGGGTTTTCCGGGTAAAGGGTTTTTTACCGATAATTTGAAACATTATGCCTAGTAAAACACATTTACATATACCACCTGTCCTTTGCCACAGTGCCCCTGTAATTTTCCTCCTGATTAAATTCTTTAGCACTACTCCTAACAGTGATTGCTGAAAGAAGCTGTTGGTGATCATGCCTGCACCGGGTCCATTTAATTAGTACTTAATTGACCTGCCAGTATGTATTTGGACTGTGGGAGGAAACCAGAGCACTGGGAGGAAACCCACGTAAACACAGGGAGAACACGGTGGCTTAGTAGCTAGCACTTCTGCCTCACAGCACTGGGGTCATGAGTTCAATCCCTGACCATGGCCTTATCTGTGAGGAGTTTGTATGTTCTCCCCGTGTTTGCGTGGGTTTCCTCCAGGTGCTCCGGTTTCCTCCCGCACTCCAAAAATATACTGGTAGCTTATTTGACTGCTAACAAATTGACCCTAGTCTGTGTGTGTGTTAGGGAATTTAGACTGTAAGCTCCAATGGGGCAGGGACTGATGTGAATGAGTTCTCTGTACAGCACTGTGGAATCAGTGGCGCTATATAAATAAATGGTAATAATTATACAAACTCCACACAGCCAGTGCCCTGGTATAACTGGAACCGAGTTATCGTTATTGCATACTTGGCTACTCTCTTAGAATATCTGGGAGAGCAGTCCTACGTCTTGCAAAATGACCGCTTCCAAATGAAGCGAGAGGGACATGATGACACGATTCGTGGTGAAACGCGTTATCTTGCCACCCCCCTCCCATGATGCAATGATGAGATCGCCGAGGCTCTGTCCCACGGGGCTAAATGATGAAAATCGTCCCTGCGTTACACCCCCGCCACAGTGGACACATGATCTCCTCTCCGAGTCGGCAAGTAGGAGTTATTGTAACTTTCTAAATTTTTTCTGGATAAGAGAATCCATACCTGTATATTTCTTCAACTTAAGAATTTCCTAAATGGGATATTTGCAATTCAGCTATAATTTACTATTTGTTATTATAGAAAATAGCTTGGTATTGTTTCACCAATGTTGATGTGTATATTATTAATCAAATAATTAACTCACTGAGCTTATCAGTAGAGGACATGGTGGTTTAAACTAGCGTTGGAGATCATTTTTGTTTTATGAGCGATATTGACGTATTTTACTGTCTGCTCTTTTAATCAATAGCCATAAAATCTCTCGACCTCCATCTCAGTTATTTGACCTTGTTTTTCTACGGAATATATTCACTGACCTGGTAAATGCCTGTGAAAAAAGGAAAACAATTTGATCCAAAATGAAACATCATCTTGTAATATTTACACACACAGGTATAAAAACCGTATAATTATCCAAAATATTATACTCTTGTTTGTTCTCAAACGGCTCAACGTTGCCTTCTCTGGTAGGTTTGTAAACAGAAATTCCGATGTCCATAAAAAATGATAGCTCTGTCTAATTGTATTTAGTAAGGTGTGGGTGCCCTACACCCAAATGGAGAAATGTGTAAATATTTTGTTGTATCTGGTTTCTGGTTGTTTATAATAAGTATTCAATTGTTCTGTAAAAATCTTAAAGGACATAATGGATTTCCCATTTCATTGAGACATATTTTCTCATAAGAACATATCTTTCTTTTAATTAAATATCCATTTCAGTGGAATGTTTTGTGGTCACTCCATGTTTAGTGTTTTAGCATTTTGCTAGTTCCAATAAAACTATTTGTAAACTAGCGCCTCTGTTTATGAATTAACATGAGTTTAAGGAAATTTTACACTCTCAGACAACTTTCATTTATTCATTTGCACATCCTACACTGCAGCTTTTACAAACCAGATTGTTATATATGTAATTTCCGTTTATGTTTTTCATAAAAGCCTTTATAAAATTTAGGCGGAGTTATTTATCTAAGGGTGAGGACCGGGCAGAACAATCTATGATAGAATGACCAACTTAGCTCTTTATTGTTATAAATAATAGTTTTTAATTTCCCCCTATATACTGTCTTCTTTAAACAGTACCCATAATGTGGGCAGCACGGTGGCTCAGTGGTTAGCACTTCTGCCTCACAGAAATGGGGTCATGAGTTTGATTCCCGACCAAGCCTTATCTGTGTGGAGTTTGTATGTTCTGCCCGTGTTTGCGTGGGTTTCCTCCAGGTGCTCCGGTTTCCTCCCACACTCCAAAAACATACTGGTAGGTTAATTGGCTGCTATCAAATTGACCTTAGTCTCTCTCGGTCTGTGTATGTTAGGGGATTTAGACTGTAAGCTCCAATGGGGCAGGGACTGATGTGAGTGAGTTCTCTGTACAGCGCTGCGGAATTAGTGGCGCTATATAAATAAATAGATGATGATGATTATGACATAAAGGCTTGATTTGCAGATCTCAGCAGTAATTCTCCACTTGTCCACCAGATGTCAGCAAGACATTTCTGGTGAACACCTCCTTCCCCTATAGGCAGGATTCACATGAACCCAATCATTTTGCAACAATCTCCATAAACTTTATTATTTTTATTTTTTTTATGGTTTTCTTGAATAATTTTCTTTTTAATGTTCATCCGTTGCAGTCATGTCGCATTTACAGCCGAGCACTCAAGGACAGGATCATATTAAACCGTAACTAGTAGAACCTGTCCAAGTGATTCTGGAACAGTCAGTCCGCGTTAGGAGTCCCAGGAGATCAGTCGGCGTGTTGCAGAGAGCAGCTTGCGGCAGGCACAGGGGTAGAAGGTTAAATTAGAAACCAGATGAAATAATATCCTATAAACTCAGCAAGGAGCCTGGTGTCTGTGGCTTCCTGATAGGGAAAGGCAGGATTATATGAAAGGACACAGGGAGGGATAGAAGACGACTGTGGAAACCACAAGAGGGGGAGATTGAGGACTTCAAAGCATTAATTCAGTGACTCTGAAGCTAACAGTACAAAGCGCAGTCAAATGGGGACACCGTGTTCCTTATAATTAGGAATTTACGCCTGCATTCTGCTTTTCCACCTTAAAGAGAACCTATTGCTTTTTTCCCCCATTAAATTATATTTCATTTTGTTTGACAGATCGACTATTGAAAAAGTTATGCACTGATGTGTAAACAATTTAACAGCTAGGGGAAAATTACTTCGTTTAACCTGAAGGTGTCGCTGTCTAAATAAAACAGAATCCATTCACATCACATGTAGGCATCATCAGTGATACCCGCAGACTATAAAACAGTATCAGATTAATGATGAGCTACACTAAATATAATAAAATAAACCATTTTTAGCATATCTATGAATGTTTTTTTCAATCTGTCTTGTTACATTGTTATAAAATAAATAAATCCTTTAGTGCAGTATCAGAGTCAGTAATTTATTATATGTCTGAGTCTTGGGATATCCTGAATAAATGGCCTTGTTCTGAAACTCCAATGTCTATTCAAACAGGTTAACTAGCCACAAACAGAAATTTTGGGCAGCACGGTGGCTCAGTGGTTAGCACTTCTGCCTCACAGCACTGGGGTCATGAGTTTAATTCCCGACCATGGCCTTATCTGTGTGGAGTTTGTATGTTCTCCGTGTGTGTGTTTCCTCCGGGTGCTCCGGTTTCCTCCCACATTCCAAAAACATACTGGTAGGTTAATTGGCTGCTATCACAATTGACCCTAGTCTCTCTCTCTCTCTGTTTGTCTATATTAGGGAATTTAGACTGTAAGCTCCAGTGAGGCTCGGACTGATGTGAATGGGTTTTCTGTACAGCGCTGCGGAATTAGTGGCGCTATATAAGTAAATGATGATGATGTTTTAGTTTCTTTATCCATTTTCGATGAAATTGATCAGTCTCTGTTCCAGTTAATGTTCGGGGAAGACAAATTAAATTGTAATTAAAGATCAAAAGAGGATTTTTTTTATCAGTTTTGCCCTAAAATCCACTCGGTTGCTGATTGCAAATTTACATGCCTACCGACTGCAAAATCTACAATGTAGTCACACCCTGAATTCACTGCACAAACCTCCCCACCCCAGAACTGCCCTGTAGAAATCAATGTTATTGGCAGGTATGAATGTGTGTCTGAGCTCACCAGCTGACTGCACAAATTAGTCCCAATACGGTTTTCAGCCTAATCACCGAAGGACTAATTTGCCCACTTATGTGTGTTGCTAATACGTATGCAGATCTGGGGGTAAATGTATCAAGCTGCGAGTTTCTGGCGGGTTTGAAAAGTGGAGATGTTGCCTATAGCAACCAATCAGATTCTAGCTGTCATTTATTTAGTACATTCTACAAAATGACAGCTAGAATCTGATTGGTTGCTATAGGCAACATCTCCACTTTTAATGTATTTTACACATTACAAACATTCGAAACATGCACTGAATTAATTATTCCCATCATTTTTATTTTTATTCCATGTATTTTTAAAATTATTTTTATTACTGATGGGAAAACGAAAACAAATAAGTCTCCCATCTGCCTCTGTGACACCAATATCAAGTCAGGCAACTTAACTTTCTCCCCACCAGTCACGCCATCTTTTGGACACCAGAATTGGACAATGTCCTGAGAAAATGGGGATTATTGGTAGCTATTCGGATGGGATGTATCGGTGTTTGAAACAACTACAGAATAGTTAGTGGTGGAAGCAGTTTTTGGCACAGAAAAAGTGACATATTTGTTAGTGAATTCACCACAGTTTTCGGCTTAGGAACAATGCACCCTATTACAGACTGATCAGTTCTGAATAAAGATTTTCTTAGGCACCTGAGAGTATATAAAATATAGAAATGATTCCTTCCAGGAGACGACATGCTCCTAATTTTGCTCAAACTGTATCTTCCAGCAAAGGAAACGTTGCCAGTCATTGCATCAGTAGGAAAAGCCGGTGGTGTGAAAATCCTGAGAGTGGAACGACTTGACTGCACTAATGCAATCTGACAGAGCCTTAGAATTCCGGTGACTGTGCCCAGTGAGGTCCAACACTACCTCCTGCCCAATCCTTCTGCTCCTAACACAAGGGCAGCAGGTCGCCGAGCATCACTGGGCACTGTATATCTATCCCTGGCTGGGAAAGAAGGCAGATCTGTGAATTCCGGGCTTCTGGGTGAGTCACTCTTTTCTCTGCTGTCGCTTAGTTTGCCAACATGTGAATACCAGCTCTTGGCAAAGGTGCTTCAAAACAGGTCAATATTAACCAAGCATATGACCACTGATCATGAGCATAATACTATAGTTTATTCAGTTTTCTGAAATATCTGTCCGCAATGCATCTCAGGTCATATAACATACAGAATTATCAGAAGTGAAAGTGACATCCAGCATAGAGGAGAAGAGAAGTGGTACTGTGCAGATTTCAATGCGTCGATAATTGGAACTATGATTAGAAAGGGAACACAGAACAAGAGAGAGGGAAACGAGCAATAACCCAGAGATACAAAGTAAGAACATATATTGAGAATTGTGCAATACCCAACATTTGCAACATGAGAAGTAGTACTGTGCAATTATTCATACACATAGAAGTAATGGTACATTGTAAATATCTATAAAAACAGAATAATAACGGAAACTGAGAAATGAATTGCAGTGTGCTGTTTGTAAATGTAAAAAAAATATTAAATATAAAAGTATTTGTTTAGACTTATTTATAAATAAAATATATTGTACTTAAATTATCCTCACTCTTTTCGCTCTATGTAAGCCCTCATTTCTAAAAACAGTTGCCCCCTTTCCCCACATGTCAATATTACTTACCTAATTTTGTGGCTTGTGTGTATTCTGGCCAATCAGTACATTAAATATAAACTCAGATTCCACTCCCAAATAAACATTACTATGTTTCCTTCTTCTGAGAGAAGAGACCTACAGGTGGCCAAACCCATGTGAAGATGGCGTCAGCAGTTTTGCCCTGCGGGGGGAGCATCGTAGGAGAGGGATCTTCGGATCTCTCTCTGGCTTCGTGCTCTCCCCATTGTTAAATAACTAAACTGACTCTGTGCATGTGAGATATTAGGGTCCCCCTGCAAAAATTACATTTGTGCCCTCCTCTTTTATAAATTATTTGTTCATTCAATAATGCTTTTTATTTTAATACAAATCATATAATAAACTTTAATAAAGAGAGTAATACAAATAAATACATTTAACAGCAAACATGGATTGCTATCTATGTATGTATGTATGTATGTATATATTCTTTGTAATAAGATTTTACATTTTTGACATAATTAGTTTGGTTGTGCCCCCTCCTTCATCACACTATGCCCCATTTTGATCCTACTGTGCCCCTTCATCATCACACTGGGCACTCTCCTTCATCCACACTGCTGTCCCCTTCTCATCCGCACTGCTGCCCCCTACACATGCACACTGCTGCCCCCTTCACATGCACACTGTTGCCCCCTTCACATCCACACTGCTGCCCCCTTCTCATCCGCACTGCTGCCCCGTTTTCATCCGCACTGTTGCCCCGTTTTCATCCGCACTGCTGCCCCCTTCTCATTCGCACTGCTGCCCCCTTTTCATTCGCACTGCTGCCCCCTTTTCATTCGCACTGCTGCCCCCTTCTCATTCGCACTGCTGCCCCCTTTTCATCCGCACTGCTGCCCCTTCTCATTCGCACTGCTGCCGCCTTTTCATCCGCCCTGCTGCCCCCTTCTCATCTGCACTGCTGCCCCCTTTTAATCCGCACCGCTGAACCCTTCTGATCCTCACAGCTGCCCCCTTCTCATCCGCACCGTTGCCCCCTTCTCATCAGTACCGCTGCCCCCTTCTCATCCACACTGCTGCCCCCTTCTCATCCGCACTGCTGCCCCCTTCACATGCACACTGCTGCCCCCTTCACATGCACACTGCTGCCCCTTCACATCCACACTGCTGCCCCCTTCTCATCCGCACTGCTGCCCCATTTTCATCCGCACTGCTGCCCCCTTTTCATTCGCACTGCTGCCCCCTTCTCATTCGCACTGCTGCCCCCTTTTCATCCGCACTGCTGCCCCTTCTCATTCGCACTGCTGCCCCCTTTTCATCCGCACTGCTGCCCCTTCTCATCCGCACTGCTGCTCCGTTTTCATCCGCACTGCTGCCCCCTTCTCATTCGCACTGCTGCCCCCTTTTCATCCGCACTGCTGCCCCTTCTCATTCGCACTGCTCCCCCCTTTTCATCCGCACTGCTGCCCCCTTCTGATCCTCACAGCTGCCCCCTTCTCATCCACACCGTTGCCCCCTTCTCATCCGCACTGCTGCCCCCTTTTCATCCGCACTGCTGCCCCCTTTTCATCCGCACTGCTGCCCCTTCTCATCCACATTGCTGCCCCCTTCTCATTCGCACCGCTGCCCCCTTCTCATTCGCACCGCTGCCCCCTTCACATCCGCATTGCTGCCTCCTTCTGATCCTCACTGCTGCCCCCTTGTCATCCACACTGCTGCCCCCTTGTCATCCACACTGCTGCCCCCTTGTCATCTACACTGCTGCCCCCTTGTCATCTGCACTGCTGCCCCCTTGTCATCTGCACTGCTGCCCCCTTCTCATCCGCACTGCTGCCCCCTTCTCATCTGCACCGCTGCCCTCTTCTCATTCGCACTGCTGCCCCCTTCTTTTTTGCACTGCTGCCCCCTTCTCATCCGCACTGCTGCCCCCTTCTCATCTGCACCGCTGCCCTCTTCTCATTCGCACTGCTGCCCCCTTCTTTTTTGCACTGCTGCCCCCTTCTCATCCGCACTGCTTCCCCCTTCTCATTCGCACTGCTGCCCCCTTTTTATCCGCACTGCTACCCCCTTCTCATTCGCACTGCTACCCCCTTCTCATTCGCACTGCTACCCCCTTCTCATTCGCACTGCTACCCCCTTCTCATTCGCACTGCTGTCCCCTTTTCATCCGCACTGCTGCCCCCTTCTCATCCGCACTGCTGCCCCCTTCTCATTCATACTGCTGCCCTCTTCTTATCCGCACTGCTGCTCCCTTTGTTATTTACTTACCTTTCTATGACCTTATTTCCTTCTCTTCTTCTCTTCAGTCTTTTCTTCTTTTCTTCCTATTCTGTCAACGTGTGGCTCATCTTTGCGCCCCTCCTCACTGAGTGTCGGGGTGTGATGACGTCACGCCCGGCATTCAGTGTGAACGAAGCAGGAAGGAGGACGGCCCCCGAGCGCTGTGCAGCATACAGATTTTTTTTTGATAAATTCTCTGTTTGTGGACAGGTGGGGATAGCTGGCGCAGGGGAGCGCCTCTCAGGCTTGGCACCCCCCCCCTGCCTTGCTTACTCCGCTTATTGCGTTCCACCGGCCCAGTTGCATAATTATGGCGCAATAAAACGTACACTCTCTTTCCTCACCTAGTAGAAGGAATACAATAGCACTCAAATAGTTAACTTCTAAAAATAATCTCTTCCCAACTCCAAAAATGGCAGTCACTTTCTCCTTGAAGTAACATCACAGTGTTTTGACTATGCTGTCATAACTCAAATTACTGTTCTAGTAAAGTGTCCAACTAATTTCTGACTTTGGCTGTGGACCAATGCTTCATTTACACTGCAGTTCCTATTTCCACTCTACTTATCATATTGTGATTGAAACAGTTTCTGCTATGATCCTGTACAATTAGCCTGGGTGCACACTACAGGTTTTTCACCCGACTATCGGTCCAATTACACGATAAACAACCGTTCGACTCGATATAGCATCAGTGTGTACGCTCCAGCGATGAACGATTATCGTCCCAAAGCTCATCGTATTGTTTCATTTAATTTTATAAATGCACTAAAATCTTGTTCAACGATGGAACGATGTCGTTCCAATTCTGCAGTGTGTATGCACTCTGGACCGGCAGTGTCCATAGATCTCTATGGAGTGTGCAGAGGCACCATCTTTTCAGCCGATGGCTATGACAGATGAAGAGCACAGATCTGACGGTAAATCTTGTAATGCGTGTTTAGTGTGTACACAGGAATCAGCTGCTGATCGGGACTTTCAGTCGTTGGTAAATTTACTAACGATATTGCATTGGGAGAAATTTTCTGTAGTGTGTACCCAGCCTTACCCATATTCAACTGGGGATCAAACTGTGCTTTTTTTTTTTTTCATTTGTTCTGTTCTGTTTGTATTTAGAAAACCAGTAACTGACTGCCCTGTTATTTGCGGGACTGTCCCAATTTTCCAGGACAGGTGTGTCCTGCTAATTTGATAGGGGGTTATACGATTGATTTCGGGGTGGTCTAGTTGCATGAGGGTGTGGTTTTGGTAGGTTGGAGGTGTGATGTAAAGTGTGTTGGAAGGATACTGCACAAAATAATCACTCCCAATCAGGGGAGGGCTGGCAAATTTTAGCCCAGGTGGCAAGACTCGACTCAGCAGCTTATTAGGAACATTTTAAAGGGAAAAAAATACAGATGGCCCAGTGACCCAGCCCAAAGTATCCCACTATGGGACCGGCCCATGGCGCAGATGCCCCCCTACCTCCACCCTCCCCAGCCCAGCCAGCCCCAGCTCCCACTGTGTCCCAGAGTTGCTATGAGCCTGTGCTTTTATTGGCTGATAGTGCACTGAACCTAGACAGCAATTAGGAATTCATTACATGATAGGAAACCGAGCTCTTGAGCTCTTTCAGCCGATCAGAGTACAAGGTAAGACCAGCTCTTCGCTCAGCAGGACTGTATCATTCATGTAGATCCCTGGAGAGTGATTGACAGCAGTGATTTCTTGTGAACTAATCTTGGGCACACACTGCTCTGCGGTCCTGCCAATTAGTAGGGAGGTAAAAGAATGTTGGCCTGGATTTCTTTTTTAAAGAATAACTCATCCCAAAACTAAAAAAAATATTGAAGGAGTTCAATGGCTTAATTATATTGATGCCCCTCCCCCATGAATTTCCCATTGATACGTTATCAGTAGAAAGGAGAGTGGCTGTTACAGTAATGGGACTGGTACAGCCATCTGGGACCCTAATGAATGGCACATGCTAGAGAAGTATAATTTAAATTTGTTGCGTTAAATCCTTGGACCCCATCCAAAATATTTTTTTCCCATTTAGTGCAAATCTCATCCCTATCTTTAACTGACAACTTTATGTAACAATTGCAGCTTAGTTTATTCACAACCTCCAATCAATAAAATGGCCAATCTACCTCCTTTGTTGAATGAACAATACGTTGTAAATGTAAGATGCCCTTGGGATTAAAAACAAGTCAAATGCAATCTTTTTTTGTTAGAGATGGGTGTACAAAGGTGATTAAATAGATCACCTTTACTAGAATGCTATTAGTTAAACTGTGTCCAATTGCTCAAAAGTATTAGGCCAGAAAACAACAATCCTTGCGGCTCAGTATATAATGAGGATTAGCAGTGATAACTAGAGAACCTCCCGCAGCTAGATATAATCATGTTTCAATAAATGCAGCTATTGAAGACGGAGAATGATACAGAGTCTATTCAATCACCATCTGCTAAATGAAATAAGAAATAGGTATATTAACCCCTTAAAAGTCAAATTAAACCTGATACAAGGTAGTTTGCCAAAAACATATTCCAGATTTTCAGAAATGTGTTAGAAGTTTTTGTTGAAGATGCTCAAATGATTCATTAAGGAAAGTAGGGCAGAAAATGTAGTAAGTTTTCTCCTGGACAGAACCATTTTACAATGCTAGGGGTGCAAATTAGTTTATTATTTTGTACATAAGGAAAATACTGGCTGTTTTTTCTTGTAGCAGACAAATACTTGATAGCTTTATTTGTACACTGAAATTTATAGTTAATCTAGGACATGCCCTACCCCAACTATAAATCTGTTCCCACATTTTAAATTTACCTCACCTCTAGTGCAACATGGTTTTGCCCATGTAAAAAGTAGCTCATGTTTTTCGCTTTCCTTTCATTATTGAATCAGGCTTGTTATGTGTAGCAGTACAGATAGATGTACTATGTGTAGTACAGGTAGATGTACTATGTGTAGCAGTACAGGTAGATGTACTATGTGTAGTACAGGTAGATGTACTATGTGTAGCATTGCAGGTAGATGTACTATGTGTAGCAGTACAGGTAGATGTACTATGTGTAGCAGTAAAGGTAGATGTACTATGTGTAGCAGTACAGGTAGATGTACTATGTGTAGCAGTGCAGGTAGATGTACTATGTGTAGCAGTACAGGTAGATGTACTATGTGTAGCAGTACAGGTAGATGTACTATGTGTAGCAGTACAGGTAGATGTACTATGTGTAGCAGTACAGGTAGATGTACTATGTGTAGCAGTGCAGGTAGATGTACTATGTGTAACAGTACAGGTAGATGTACTATGTGTAGCAGTACAGGTAGATGTACTATGTGTAGCAGTACAGGTAGATGTACTATGTGTAGCAGTACAGGTAGATGTACTATGTGTAGCAGTACAGGTAGATGTACTATGTGTAACAGTACAGGTAGATGTACTATGTGTAGCAGTACAGGTAGATGTACTATGTGTAGCAGTACAGGTAGATGTACTATGTGTAGCAGTGCAGGTAGATGTACTATGTGTAGCAGTACAGGTAGATGTACTATGTGTAGCAGTACAGGTAGATGTACTATGTGTAGCAGTACAGGTACATGTACTATGTGTAGCAGTACAGGTAGATGTACTATGTGTAGCAGTACAGGTAGATGTACTATGCGTAGCAGTACAGGTAGATGTACTTTGTGTAGCAGTCCAGGTAGATGTACTATGTGTAGCAGACAGTACAGGTAGATGTACTATGTGTAGCAGTGCAGGTAGATGTACTATGTGTAGCAGTGCAGGTAGATGTACTATGTGTAGCAGTACAGGTAGATGTACTATGTGTAGCAGTCCAGGTAGATGTACTATGTGTAGTGCAGGAAGATGTACTATGTGTAGTGCAGGTAGATGTACTATGTGTAGCAGTACAGGTAGATGTACTATGTGTAGCAGTACAGGTAGATGTACTATGTGTAGCAGTACAGGTAGATGTACTATGTGTAGTACAGGTAGATGTACTATGTGTAGTACAGGTAGATGTACTATGTGTATCAGTGCAGGTAGATGTACTATGTGTAACAGTGCAGGTAGATGTACTATATGTAGTACAGGTAGATATACTATGTGTAGTACAGGTAGATGTCCCATGTGTAGCAGTACAGGTAGATGTACTATGTGTAGCAGTCCAGGTAGATGTACTATGTGTAGCAGTCCAGGTAGATGTACTATGTGTAGCAGTCCAGGTAGATGTACTATGTGTAGCAGTACAGGTAGATGTACTATGTGTAGCAGTACAGGTAGATGTACTATGTGTAGTGCAGGTAGATGTACTATGTGTAGCAGTCCAGGTAGATGTACTATGTGTAGCAGTACAGGTAGATGTACTATGTGTAGCAATACAGGTAGATGTACTATGTGTAGTACAGGTAGATGTACTATGTGTAGCAGTACAGGTAGATGTACTATGTGTAGCAGTACAGGTAGATGTACTATGTGTAGCAGTGCAGGTAGATGTACTATGTGTAGCAGTACAGGTAGATGTACTATGTGTAGCAGTACAGGTAGATGTACTATGTGTAGCAGTGCAGGTAGATGTACTATGTGTAGTACAGGTAGATGTACTATGTGTATCAGTACAGGTAGATGTACTATGTGTAGTACAGGTAGATGTACTATATGTAGCAGTACAGGTAGATGTACTATGTGTAGCAATACAGGTAGATGTACTATGTGTAGCAGTACAGGTAGATGTACTATGTGTAGCAGTACAGGTAGATGTACTATGTGTAGCAATACAGGTAGATGTACTATGTGTAGCAGTACAGGTAGATGTACTATGTGTAGCAGTACAGGTAGATGTACTATGTGTAGCAATACAGGTAGATGTACTATGTGTAGCAGTACAGGTAGATGTACTATGTGTAGCAGTACAGGTAGATGTACTATGTGTAGCAGTACAGGTAGATGTACTATGTGTAGCAGTGCAGGTAGATGTACTATGTGTAGTACAGGTAGATGTACTATGTGTAGCAGTACAGGTAGATGTACTATGTGTAGTACAGGTAGATGTACTATATGTAGCAGTACAGGTAGATGTACTATGTGTAGTGCAGGTAGATGTACTATGTGTAGTGCAGGTAGATGTACTATGTGTAGCAGTACAAGTAGATGTACTATGTGTAGCAGTACAAGTAGATGTACTATGTGTAGCAGTACAGGTAGATGTACTATGTGTAGTACAGGTAGATGTACTATATGTAGCAGTACAGGTAGATGTACTACGTGTAACAGTACAGGTAGATGTACTACGTGTAGCAGTGCAGGTAGATGTACTATGTGTAACAGTACAGGTAGATGTACTACGTGTAGCAGTACAGGTAGATGTACTATGTGTAGTGCAGGTAGATGTACTATGTGTAGCAGTACAGGTAGATGTACTATGTGTAGCAGTACAGGTAGATGTACTATGTGTAGCAGTGCAGGTAGATGTACTATGTGTAGCAGTGCAGGTAGATGTACTATGTGTAGTACAGGTAGATGTACTATGTGTAGCAGTACAGGTAGATGTACTATGTGTAGTACAGGTAGATGTACTATATGTAGCTGTACAGGTAGATGTACTATGTGTAGTGCAGGTAGATGTACTATGTGTAGTGCAGGTAGATGTACTATGTGTAGCAGTACAAGTAGATGTACTATGTGTAGCAGTACAAGTAGATGTACTATGTGTAGCAGTACAGGTAGATGTACTATGTGTAGCAGTACAGGTAGATGTACTATGTGTAGTACAGGTAGATGTACTATATGTAGCAGTACAGGTAGATGTACTATGTGTAACAGTACAGGTAGATGTACTACGTGTAGCAATGCAGGTAGATGTACTATGTGTAACAGTACAGGTAGATGTACTACATGTAGCAGTACAGGTAGATGTACTATGTGTAGTACAGGTAGATGTACTATGTGTAGTACAGGTAGATGTACTATGTGTAGTACAGGTAAATGTACTATGTGTAGCAGTACAGGTAGATGTACTATGTGTAGGAGTACAGGTAGATGTACTACGTGTAGCAGTACAGGTAGATGTACTACGTGTAGCAGTACAGGTAGATGTACTACGTGTAGCAGTACAGGTAGATGTACTACGTGTAGCAGTGCAGGTAGATGTACTATGTGTAGAAGTGCAGGTAGATGTACTATGTGTAGCAGTGCAGGTTGATGTACTATGTGTAGCAGTACAGGTAGATGTACTATGTGTAGCACTGCAGGTAGATGTACTATGTGTAGCAGTGCAGGTAGATGTACTATGTGTAGTACAGGTAGATGTACTACGTGTAGCAGTACAGGTAGTTGTACTACGTGTAGCAGTACAGGTAGATGTACTACGTGTAGCAGTGCAGGTAGATGTACTATGTGTAGAAGTGCAGGTAGATGTACTATGTGTAGCAGTGCAGGTAGATGTACTATGTGTAGCAGTACAGGTAGATGTACTATGTGTAGCAGTACAGGTAGATGTACTATGTGTAGCAGTGCAGGTAGATGTACTATGTGTAGCAGTGCAGGTAGATGTACTATGTGTAGCAGTACAGGTAGATGTACTATGTGTAGCAGTACAGGTAGATGTACTATGTGTAGTACAGGTAGATGTACTATGTGTAGCAGTACAGGTAGATGTACTATGTGTAGCAGTACAGGTAGATGTACTATGTGTAGCAGTACAGGTAGATGTACTATGTGTAGCAGTGCAGGTAGATGTACTATGTGTAGCAGTACAGGTAGATGTAGTATGTGTAGTACAGGTAGATGTACTATGTGTAGCAGTACAGGTAGATGTACTATGTGTAGCAGTACAGGTAGATATACTATGTGTAGCAGTACAGGTAGATGTACTATGTGAAGTAGTGCAGGTAGATGTACTATGTGTAGCAGTACAGGTAGATGTACTATGTGTAGTACAGGTAGATGTACTATGTGTAGCAGTACAGGTAGATGTACTATGTGTAGCAGTACAGGTAGATGTACTATGTGTAGCAGTACAGGTAGATGTACTATGTGTAGCAGTGCAGGTAGATGTACTATGTGTAGCAGTACAGGTAGATGTACTATGTGTAGCAGTACAGGTAGCTGTACTATGTGTAGTGCAGGTAGATGTACTATGTGTAGCAGTGCAGGTAGATGTACTATGTGTAGCAGTGCAGGTAGATGTACTATGTGTAGCAGTGCAGGTAGATGTACTATGTGTAGCAGTACAGGTAGATGTACTATGTGTAGCAGTACAGGTAGATGTACTATGTGTAGCAGTACAGGTAGATGTACTATGTGTAGTGCAGGTAGATGTACTATGTGTAGCAGTACAGGTAGATGTAGTATGTGTAGTACAGGTAGATGTACTATGTGTAGCAGTACAGGTAGATGTACTATGTGTAGCAGTACAGGTAGATATACTATGTGTAGCAGTACAGGTAGATGTACTATGTGAAGCAGTGCAGGTAGATGTACTATGTGTAGCAGTACAGGTAGATGTAGTATGTGTAGTACAGGTAGATGTACTATGTGTAGCAGTACAGGTAGATGTACTATGTGTAGCAGTACAGGTAGATGTACTATGTGTAGCAGTACAGGTAGATGTACTATGTGTAGCAGTACAGGTAGATGTACTATGTGTAGCAGTGCAGGTAGATGTACTATGTGTAGCAGTACAGGTAGATGTACTATGTGTAGCAGTACAGGTAGCTGTACTATGTGTAGTGCAGGTAGATGTACTATGTGTAGCAGTACAGGTAGATGTAGTATGTGTAGTACAGGTAGATGTACTATGTGTAGTAGTGCAGGTAGATGTACTATGTGTAGCAGTACAGGTAGATGTACTATGTGTAGCAGTGCAGGTAGATGTACTATGTGTAGCAGTGCAGGTAGATGTACTATGTGTAGCAGTACAAGTAGATGTACTATGTGTAGCAGTACAGGTAGATGTACTATGTGTAGTGCAGGTAGATGTACTATGTGTAGTGCAGGTAGATGTACTATGTGTAGCAGTACAGTTAGATGTCGTATGTGTAGTACAGGTAGATGTACTATGTGTAGTACAGGTAGATGTAGTATGTGTAGTACAGGTAGATGTACTATGTGTAGCAGTACAGGTAGATGTAGTATGTGTAGTACAGGTAGATGTACTATGTGTAACAGTGCAGGTAGATGTACTATGTGTAGTACAGGTAGATGTACTATGTGTAGCAGTGTTGTATGAATCTTACACAATACTTTACTACAGATTGTCAGGTACACATTTGTGAGCTATCTCTTCCCTGGACACTGGAGTCTGCACAGTTCATAAGGTTACACTGTTTCGACAAATAATTTATTACAGCATCTCTGTAATCACTCACTTGCACCACTGCCCAGGTATAGATTCCATTCAGATCTCTGGTTTCCATTCATTTATGTAATATGCATGTTTTATATCAGTTAATTAAGTGACCCCATGTTAGCTCAGATGAAAGAGAGGGGGCGTCTGGGCACCCCAAGGGCTTGTGTCGGCTCCGGTGTCTGGATATTGTATGCTTAGGACCACAAAACCATACCTTCCTGAAACCTGCAATCTGCGATTTTCAGGAATTGGGACACTGGGCGGCTCATGTAGATTTGGGGATAGATTTACTAAGCTGCGGGTTTGAAAGAGTGGGGAGGTTGTCTATAGCAACCAATCAGATTCTAGCTGTTATTTTGTAGAATGTACTAAATAAATGACAGCTAGAATCTGATTGGTTGCTATAGGCAACATCCCTACTTTTTCAAACCCGCAGCTTAGTAAATCTAGCCCTTGTACTCAATTGTTGTTTTCTGAATATGAAACACTTTTATACTTCTTCCCACAAAGCATTATATACGGTTGTGTCCATATGTATACTGAGTCGCATCTTGCAATTATGTATGTAGAGGCGTCTCGGAGCAAATGCGAATTATTGATCCTGGTGCTCAACCCATATATCAGGGGATGAGAAACTTTTCGGGAACAGATAGTGACATCGATCAGCTTAGATGCGTCCGACTCAACGTACCCCAGATGGAAATTGCGCCCAACTCAGGGGGGGTGAGCATGACAGAATGGGGGCATGGTCTCACCACAGAGGACTGCCAAGTGCTCCTAACAGTCCCAGGAGTTGGAAGAAAAGTCAGGACCGTCCTCCTTAAATCAGAACATTTGGGAGGTTTGCTTTTGGAACATTGTACTGTTTCTGTTGAAGAGATATCTAAACCTGTCAGCATGATAAATTAACCAAAAGTGGCACCCTGTTATCGGATCCACAGGAAGCGGCATTCTCTACACCTGCGTCTGAATGACAAAACCCTCTGTAAGACGACAGCGTAATCTAATTTCCAATTTCTCCAGCCCTGGTCCTGATTGCTTGCCCATTCCATCAAGCACCAGAGGGAAGAGGCTCGAGGTTTTTATGCTGCCAGTCTCCATGGTAACAGAACAGTGGTCAGCTGATCCCTGGGCTCGAGCATGGTGCAGAGTTTTGCAGTTTATCACAGAGATATCAATGCTCCCGTCAGCCATACCGAAGCTGATGTGAACTTAACCCTTTGGCTGCTTGGATAAACCGTCTACATTAAACCAACCACTCATAACATCATTTATCTTTAAATAGGAAACTACTCATCAAAAATAACTAGTTAATTAGCCTGAGAAAGAACTAAAAATCAAAATACACTGTGTTAATAAGCATAAATAAGTGAAGTCACTTTTTGCCAAATATAATTGATGGCCTATTGTTGAGGACTTTCCATGTTTAGTTATATGTGCCCGTCCCCACCATGTTATTAGTGTTACATAGCTGCAAACTAAAGAAATTAATAACTGAGATCATCCCGGTATTTTTATTGGAGACCGCTTAGCCGGCCAGTTTGAGCCACTCTATAAATACCGTCTCTATTACTCTGTATTGTGTCCTTTTCTTAATGTCTTTGTTTTTTAAGGTGTGTTCTGTCAAACTGAGAATTTGCTCTATTTATGACCCCCTGCGCAGTACCTATCAATACTCATCGCTGCAATTCACAGCAGTACATAATGTGCTACCGCTGTAATTTACCGTACTGGGGCTGCTCTGGGAGCACCAGCGTTGACCAACCTCCTCAACAAAGTATTTCTGCTCTTCACTGGCAGCCAAATGGGTCTGGCGAATGGAGAAAGTGCGCATGCGTATATCGCTTTATCCATAAGGGCGCTGGAGAGGCTTCCCATTGAAAATGATGGTTAACGCCACCCTGAGATGACGTTACTTTGCTGTGAAAAGCTTAATAAATGACCTAATGCTGCTGTACCCACAAACGTCTATGGGGACGGGTTGGGTACGCTTGATCAATGAGGAAAAATCTGACATCGACAAGCCCTCCAACTAAAATCTGAATTTGTGGCAAACCGATGTGAAAATAAACAGACTTACCCTGAAGCCAACGCTGGAGATCTCCGATTGGATGACCATGCTGACAGCAAGTTATTCCGATTGGAGAAGAGTTCGGCACTGCAGCTTGATGTCATTGTGACGTCTGGCAATATAAATGTAAAGCGGCAATGTGGGGACCCCTAAGTTTAAGGGCTAGATTTACTAAGCTGCGGGTTTGAAAAAGTGGGGATGTTGCCTATAGCAACCAATCAGATTCTAGCTTTCATTTATTTAGTACTTTCTTCAAAATGACAGCTAGAATCTGATTGGTTGCTATAGGCAACATCTCCACTTTTTCAAACCCGCAGCTTAGTAAATCTAGCCCTAAGTGTTTAAACGTTTAACCCGACATTGCCGCTTTAAATTTCTATTGACAGTGCCGAACTCTTCTCCAATCGGAATAACTTGCTGTCAGCATAGTGATCCAATCGGAGATCTCCAGCGTCGACTTTAAAGTAAGTCGGTTTATTTTCACATCGGTTTTCCAGAAATTCGGATTTTAGTTGGAGGGCTTGTCGATGTCGGATTGGTGGTAATAGTGAAAACGATTACCACCGATGGGGACAGCGGTAGGCTCATGTAATTAGGTTAGTTCCGAAGAAATCTCTGGGGGTGGACATTTACGTACCATATTACAACATCATTATCCATATTGAAGATTAATAAATAAAACAACAATAATGTGTATAAATTATTTAGATCAAATTTCTGGGAATTCTCGAGGACTCCTTAGAGGGCAGTGGACCCCCCCCCCCACCCCAGCATCCATCTCTACTGACGTGGGGACGGGGCTTAGTAACGCAATTTACAGCCAATCGCATCATCCTAAGCCGCTGAATGATGCGGTTTGCGTGGTCACACCCCCAGGACTCGGAAACGCAATCTCTTATCTCAGAGGGAAGAACACAAATGTCAGCAAGTATGAGTTAAGGTTCTATGATTAGGTTAAAGAATCATATCTTGATCAAACCCGCAGGAGACCTTGGAAAGCACTACGGAATTTGCTGGCGCTATATAAATAAATGTTGATGATGACCTTGAAAAGACAAAGGGTACTTAAAGATATTTTAAAGGTACTTAATTTGGTGCTTTAATCAGTCTGTCTTGTTTAAAGCATACTGTCATCTGTTAGAGAATTGTCCTGCCTTTATTTGTCTTGCAGTCCTTATTTTTTTGCTCATTTTTATCTCTGCAGTGCACGTGTGACTTTTTCACACGTTAAGCACATATCACCCTGATTTAAAATCAAACAATGGTTCCAATAATAATGTATAAATACTAATTATTGATTACATTACCTCCATAAAAACTACTCAAAGTGCATCATACACACACATACACGCACGTGTAAACGCTTCACGTACTGTTTCAATGCGTTAAAACCAAGCGCATCAAAAAATCTGAACCTGAAAAAAGTCTTTAATATTCACGATGAATGTATTTTTGTATTTGCTTTCAGATTTTGTGTTTTCTTGGAAGTTGTAGCTGTCTGTGTCCACTCAAGGGTTAATCCCAAAGTCCAGATCACAACTCAACCGGGAGCTTTGTACAAGGGCAAGAGGGGGGAGGGGTGGCAGAGTTTTGTTTTTGGAAAATGGTTTTAGTATTCCAATCATTTTTCGAGGAGTGCATACATAGAGCCAGCGCACACACACACACTCCCCGCACAGTGCTTGCCCGGTGATTGGCCGTAGAACTCTCAGCCATTAGCGCTGTGCGGTCGCTGGGTCTTTCCTTCCCGTTGTTATGGGATACAATTGTCATTTATCGCACTGGCTGCTTTTGCGTATTCTTCTCTGGCCTCAAAAGCATCTGACACGAGGGGAGGCGCCAAAGGAGCCCAAAGTTTTTTTTCCCACGCACCACATTAGCTCCTGGGCTTTGGCTGATTATTCCACAGAGAGAGAGAGGGAACTGGTTCATCCTAATTAAAGATTAGCAACTAGGGATGACTGGATGAGCTTTGTGGGTTTTATTTCGTTAAAAATAAATAAAACGAGGCTACATATCCCAGAATGCCTGCAGAAAACATTTAATAAAAGGACTAAACTTTTTATCCCCTGGTTTTCATATAGGTTAATGTTCAACATAAAACTTCACACAAAAAAACAAAACACATAAATTGTTTTTTTTAAACCAATTTCTGCCCATATTTGATGCCACAAATAAACAGTGACCAAATGAATATATAAATAAACATTGTGAGCATATTAGCTTACTGAATGCCGATTAATAAGTGTTGTTTTAATCATCTCCAATAAAACATGGTTGCTTTTATAAAATGTTAATTGTAATCAGGGTCGACTGCCGGGGGATCAGGGAGGAGCCATCAACCGGAAAGGGGGCCCAAGAAGCTGCTGTACCAGAGCCCAAAATGGGGTCCCTGATGGTCATAAATCATCATCATCATCACCACTTATTTATATAGCGCCACTGATTCCGCAGCGCTGTACAGAGAACTCACTCACATCAGTCTCTGCCCCATTTGAGCTTACAGTCTAAATTCCCTAACACATACACACACACACACACACACACACACACACAGAGACTAGGGTCAATTTGATAGCAGCCAATTAACCTACCAGTATGTTTTTGGAGTGCGGGAGGAAACCGGAGCACCTGGAGGAAACCCACGCAAACACAGGGAGAACATACAAACTCCACACAGGTAAGGCCATGGTCGGGAATTGAACACATGACCCCAGCGTTGTGAGTTAGAAGTTGCTAGCATAAATAAAGCACAATATCCCTTAAAGGAATTTTTATTTTGCTTAACTTCCGGCAGCAGAAAGCATCACAAACTGTAAACACAGCGTTTGTAAAGAATGCTGCCTCAGTTATTAGCCAGGGGTTATGTGCTGCCTCTATCGCCTATTTCACCTGTCTTTAGCACCGGGAAGCTGGAACATTTGCCAGTGTAAATTTGCTCACATTCTTCTGGCCAAAGGCAAATACGTTTCCCTCCTGAAATAGCACCTCCAAAAATATTGCCCTGAAAAAAGTTACCTAGAGAACTCTGTCGTCTGTTGTGGCTGCACGGAAAAGGTTTTTGTTGGTCTTTGAAGGCTCGCTGGAGCTGCAAGTTAAGGAGAAAACAAGATATCATTAATTTCTCTGTAAGAGTGGGAGCCGGTATAGTCTCCTGAGAGTTATGCAACCGATCTCTCGTGACCAACTGGCGTCTGCTCATCTGTAATGAGTAATACGTCTCACGGGTAGTTAAGAAGTTGTTTGGGTATAATTATATTTATATGCTGGCAACAATGTGCAACAGCCTCTTTAAGATCACTGTAGCCAGAAAATACAATTCAGGACAGTAGACCTGCAAGCTTACATTTTAATTCACAGCGCGATTCTCTTACGTTCGCCAGTGCAGTGTGCGCTCCACAAGACGCTGTAAATTAGCGCAGCAGGCTCCCCTGAATCCGCATGCTCCTATACTAAGTGGATGCAAAAATTGTTACAAATTTTTACCCACGAACACAGCTGCCCAGCCAGTACCCCCAATCTGTTTGGCGCCATCTCCCAATCTGATTGGTGAGTCCGCTTTTGCCCACCAGGAATCAAAATTGTTCCGTGAAAACCAGGACTATTGAGTTATATGTAATCATGTCTGCAAATAGTCCCTAGTTCATTTGTCTTTGTATTTAATTACATTTTGTTTTGATAATGTGATTTTCACATTCATTAATTACTTTCAAGTTTCTATTCTCTCTTGTGTATATGACACTTTATTACATTATTATTAGAGATGCTCAGGCTCGGTTTTCAGAAAACCGCGCCCACCCGAACTCAGGGGATCCGAGTAGGCTCGCGAGCCGGCTCGATATCTCTGCTTGTCCTCTGATCTAAATCGAGGCAAACGTCATTGTTGCGTCGTCGGATCTCGCGGGTTTTGGATTCCATAAGTACCTCCCTCCCCAGGAGATCCAGCACCATTGCTCACACAGAAACAGGAGGGGGTAGCAGTGTTCTTGTCACTCTTCAGTCTCCAGTGACATTGCTCAATGTCGTTGGTCACAAAGACACAGAGGTAACAGTGTTCTTGTCACTCTCCAGTCTCCGGTGTCATTGCTCAGTGCCATTGCTCACACAGAAACAGGGGTAGCAGTGTTCTTGTCACTCTCCAGTCTCCAGTGACATTGGTCAGGGCTATTGCTCACACAGAAACAGGGGTAGCAGTGTTCTTGTCACTCTCCAGTCTCCGGTGTCATTGCTCAATGCCATTGCTCACACAGAAACAGGGGTAGCAGTGTTCTTGTCACTCTCCAGTCTCCAGTGACATTGGTCAGGGCTATTGCTCACACAGAAACAGGGGTAGCAGTGTTCTTGTCACTCTCCATTCTCCAGTGGCATTGCTCAGTGCCATTATTCACACAGAAACAGGTGTAGCAGTGTTCTCTGTCACTCTCCAGTCTCCAGTGACATTGGTCAGGGCTATTGCTCACACAGAAACAGGGGTAGCAGTGTTCTTGTCACTCTCCATTCTCCAGTGGCATTGCTCAGTGCCATTATTCACACAGAAACAGGTGTAGCAGTGTTCTCTGTCACTCTCCAGTCTCCAGTGACATTGGTCAGGGCTATTGCTCACACAGAAACAGGGGTAGCAGTGTTCTTGTCAGTCTCCAGTGACATTGCTCAGTGCCATTATTCACACAGAAACAGGTGTAGCAGTGTTCTTGTCACTCTCCAGTCTCCCGTGACATTGCTCAGTGCCATTGCTCACACAGAAACAGGGGTAGCAGTGTTCTTGTCACTTGACAAAAATCGACTGGAAATGATTGGAAATTAATGTTATTGATGTTAATAGTAATGTAGGGATAAAAAAGAGTCAAATTATGTGATTTTAGCAACAACAAAAAATAGGGATTTTAGAACAAATCGGGACCCAAAACCAAAACTTGCGAGGGCGGTTTTGCCAAAATCAAAACCAAAACTAAAAGTTAATTCAGAACCAGAACACGGGGGTCAGTGAACATCTCTAATTATTATAATGTGTACAACTAGCATACCTCCCAACTGACCTTATTTCAGCAGGATAGTCCCAATTTTAGGGCTTTGTGTATGTGTGTGGTTGTGTGTGTGTCAATATATATATATATATACATAATGGAGATAGACACAGCTAAAACACAACTTACCCCAAAATAAGAGAACTTATAGTAATGTTTCTATACAACAAGTGTTTTATCATTTTCAATTATATTTTAGTCATTGGGTGGCACTATTCCGACAAACACTATGTATATTACGTCAGTAAAACTAATTTGGCAGATCTCTTTCCTGCCACTACATAAAATGATGTTGATAGTTCTCTGTGTAAAATAACTTAATAACTTTTAACGCCCCCATGGTGCCTCCAGACGCCGCACCGGTCGCTGACATGAAGGAGGAGCTGCCGGCCGCTTCTTACTCGTGAAGCTGTCGGCTGCTTTTCGGCGTTTGGCTATGACATTCCTCCCAACACGTCTGTCCCCACCAGCGGGACAGGAGGCGTGGCCATGACAAACTGGGGGCGTGACCACGTCACAATTGGGGTCATGCCGCTGGGCTGCCCATTACATACCCCCCTTTCCCCCAAAATTCCCACACGTGAGGCCAACATGTCTCCGGGCGGCATAGAGCCCTAAAATCGGGACTTTCCTGCTGAAATCGCGACTAAATATAATATGAATATAAAAAAATATACATTTTATATAAAATATATATATATATATATATATATAAGACAGAGATGACATAGAGCTGAGAGAGATATGTAACAATTAAGGACTGGATTTACTAAACTGCGGGTTTGAAAAAGTGGAGATGTTGCCTGTAGCAACCAATCAGATTCTAGCTATCTTTTATTTAGTGCATTCTACAAAATGAAGGCTAGAATCTGATTGGTTGCTATAGGCAACATCTCCACTTCTTCAAACCCGCCGTTTAGTAAATCTAGCCCTAAGTCTTTTATATAAAACTCATATTTTATCTTAATGTGATCTCCTTTCTTGGTACAGCATATCCTGCACACGCTCTCTCCGTGTGTAATTCTCCTCGCTGTCATTCCCCGTCCTGTGCTCTATGTCAACGTCTTCTGCTCCCTCCCTGTGGGTTAATATTCCGGGTACAGATTCCAGGCCAGAGAGGTTATGAATGAGGCAGTGTTTGGGGTGAGTGAATACAGGGCACATTGAGAAACTGCTCTTCTCACAGCAATTTCTGTCCTTCTTTTTTTTCCACTCCCAAAATACGTAACCTACAAGACCAGCACTTCACTCTGGGCCCGGGGGGGGATATATAAAGCTGCTCTTTCTCATCTTCTTTTCCATGTTTTTCTGCTTTCCCCTTTACATAGAGAGCGCTGGGGCTCCGAGGAGGAAGAAGGGGGCCTGCGAGCATTTGTCTTTATAGTAGGGTTACAAAATAGATTAGTGTTTAGAGTCATGAATGGGTGGGAGGTGGCAGGCCGAAAGTTTGTGCCCGTTGCTCGGTTACCGTGGCGTTATAGAGGGCTCCCTGTGATACGTGGCACACTAAATTATTAGTTAAAGCCTGGGGAACAGTGTAAGGATTGTGGGCTGATGGCTCTATAAGCTTTCATTTAAGAGCTGGATTTCATCTCATTAGAACCAAGCCAGGCAGTTTGGAATGTTCAGATCTTAGGTGTGTTAAGTTATGGTGTCTGTGCCTTTTGCATATCTCTCAGCTGTCCCAATTTTAGCGGGACAGTCCCAACTTTAGGGCCGTGTCCTGTTTCCCTGCCCATTGATGTGTTATTCCCACAGGTGGGAATGTTGGGAAAAGGGAGATAACTAATGGGCAGCCTATCACTATAGCGCTAGGCAGTCCTCTGGCGGTATGGCCATGCCCCCAATTGTGATGTGGCCACGCCCCCTTGTCCCGCTGCCGGGGACTAGCACGTTGGGAGGTATGGTTTTGCAACCGTTCAGCAGTCGTTGACGTCCATGTATAGCTACTTTCTACTTTCCAACAGCTCATTTGCAGGGATGAACACGTGGATGAGAGCTAGAATCTTTCTGATTGGTTGCTATGGGCAAAACCTCTATTTTCCATTTTTAGAGGGTCTGGCACATTTACCTCTTAGGGGGGAATTCAATTGCAGCCCGCGCACTATTACCGTTAATACGGTCATTTTAAAACAGATTTCTGTGCAAGCAAAAATCAGCATTGTAATTACTGTAGTACCGGTAATAATGTGCACTATTAGCGTAGTAACAGTAATAGTGCGTGGTTAATTGAATTCCCCCCTTAGGGGCATATTCAATTGTTTGTATTCCCAGCAGCGTTAAAACTATTACCGGTATTACGGTAATAGCAAGCTGGATTTCATCTGGCAGCTCCAAGAGCCGCTAGCTGAAATCCAGCGAGAAAAGTACCCTAATACCGGTATTTACGCGCACTAGTACCGTAATGACGGTAATAGTGCGTGCCGCGAGAATTTTGCCTATATCGCCAAAAATTGAATATGCCCCTTAGAGTCCTAAAACACCACTCACCAGTATACAATTCACAGCAAGCGGACATAAAAATTAAATAAAATAAAAATAGAAGACAATTTCCATGCTTCCAAGAATGACTAATGGCCGATACTCAACAACCCTTGTTCTTTGTGTCAATTGATCTTCACTGCTGTCCTGTACATCTTAGTTAACTAAGGGGAACAAATTAAATACCACACCTCTACTGATGGCCACCCAGAACAAGTAATTGATATTGTTCCGCCCCTGCTGGTCTGGTTAAACGATTATTAGGGGTGAGCCCAAGCTGCAGACATTTTCCGATTCATACTGCGCAGCCCAGGCTATCTAGCTCATATCTCTAAATCAGATGAAGTTTATTCATCCAACGTGTGAAAACCTGCCTCTAATTAATATGAACATGCCTCATGCCGGATGAGAACCGAGAGCAGATCTACAAACGGGCTTCAGTGCAGTTTTTGTTTTTTTTCATACTGAACAGGGACAGTGTCGGGGTCAGAAATATTCAAGGACAGATCTTCAAAAGCTGTGATTGTCCCTGGACATCAAGGACCGCGGACCCAGATGGAGCTCGTTCATATTGTCATTGTGCATAATTAGAACGGGAAAGAGGAAACTTCTGAAAGTGTCAAAGGATCTCAGAATTGGACAGAGTTACTAAAAATCACATTTGGTGGCGGTTTTAACCCCCTCACACATAGCCTACGTTTTAGTGCCCCAAACCACCGCATTTAATGTAGGGTTTGAGCCTGGCGATGTGTGGTGGATTGAAAACAACTAAACCACCAGCGTTTTGGTCAAAAGCTACCCCTGGTCATGAAGGGGTTAAAGCTCTCTAGGTCCAGGCGTGTTTGGGAGGGTAGTCTGATAATGGCTTCTTCCAGAGGTCCAGGAAAATATCTGTTTGTAAGGAGCTCAGAACTCTTTTATGAAATGCTGCATTGATATGGTCAATATATTATATTATTATAATTGACAATGGTCCTGTTGGGGCTGGATCCAGATCACATGTGGTCGAGCAGAGTCTTCTATTGATTTTTACTATTTAACTCTTATCTAGATTAATAAAATTTGACCATGATCGGCTGGCTAAGAGCCTGGGAGGTCTTGTGACAGCAGAGTCTGAATTCCATCCTGGATACCTGGGGGTAAATGTATGAAGCTCCGAGTTCTTCAACACCCGCGAGTTCGGCGTCTTCAGCGCTTAAATTTAAAGCGGTGCTGCCTTGTAACGGGAAACTTCCCTTTACAAGCCAGCGCCGCATTAAATTTAAGCGCTGAAGACCCGAACTCGCGGGTGTTGAAGAACCTGGAGCTTCATACATTTACCCCCTGGTGGTGGTTAGGAGTTAAATGCGAAAGATGCTTCTGTTTATATGTGTAAATATACGTCTGCACACGGACGTTTGAGTTACACTCATCTTAAGATATGTAACCCCAAATTTAGCGCAAAGATGCGATAATCATCAATTTGAAAACTCCACCCATCATCATCATCACCATTTATTTATATAGCACCACTAATTCCGCAGCGCTGTACAGAGAACTCATTCATATCAGTCCCTGCCCCTTTGGAGCTTACAGCCTAAATTCCCTAACATACAGACAGACAGACAGACAGACAGACAGACAGAGAGAGAGAGAGACTAGGGTCAATTTTGATAGCAGCCAATTAACCTACCAGTATGTTTTTGGAGTGTGGAAGGAAACCGGAGCACCCGGAGGAAACCCATGCAAACACGGGGAGAACATACAAACTCCTCACAGATAAGGCCATGGTCGGGAATTAAACTCATGACCCCAGCGCTGTGAGGCAGAAGTGCTGACCACTGAGCCACCGTGCTGCCCTCACCCATCTCGTGTAAGCTCCGAATGTTGGGTAAGGTGCTTATTTTAAAGATAAGTGTAACCCCAAATATGATTAAACTCGAAGGGGCATGCTAAACTAGCATCTGTACTCCCTGACTCTGTTGCACTTGTATGCCTCTGATCCACTTCTGGAAGCACAAGGGGCTGCAAGTGTTGGATAAGCGCATCTCAAAATACTGGCACCAACTAAGTGCACGCGCAATGCAACGCGGCAGGTGAAATGGCGACGCACGGATGCTCTGGTGCCCGTCTGTAAGTCGCCCCGTTGCCAAGTAGTGGGCAAACTCCTGAATCATTCCGAGAGAAGCTTCTACCAAACATCAGGCCCCTGGTTTGCAGAGTGACCCCACTGTGTGAAAGTACTGAGCGCTTCTGCTGGTTTTAGCTGCAATCTCACATTAAACGAAGGCTAATTTTATTTTTTCTATTTTGCAATTACTGGCTGCTTTTCTTCAGGCTGTTGAAAGTGAATTCTTGTCCTTTGGGGCTTCTATTGTTCTTCATTGTCTTTCAAGCTCATTCTCCTTCTCTTTCAACTCCCCGATGATGTCAAATCAACTACGAGGCTGAGGAATAAGGGGCTGAGTCCCAAATAGAGTAATGGTATTAAAAACAAGAACCACAGTTGGTGTGCAGAGAGATCCTGGAAGGTTTTCTATTTCAGTGAAAATTTAGTTTATTTTCTGTATAATCAAAAATCTACAAGTATAGGATTTGGTGGACCTATTTTCTTGTAGGGCATCATCATCATCATCATCATTTATTTATATAGCGCCACTGATTCCGCAGCGCTGCACAGAGAACTCATTCACATCAGTGGATCCCCATTGGAGCTTACAGTCTAAATCCCTAATATACACACACAGACAGAGAGAAAGACTAGGGTCAATTTTGATAGCAGCCAATTAACCTACTAGTATGTTTTTGGAGTGTGGGAGGAAACCGGAGCACCCGGAGGAAACCCACGCAAACACAGGGAGAACAAACAAACTCCACACAGATAAGGCCATGGTCGGAAATTGAACTCATGACCCCAGTGCTGTGAGGCAGAAGTTCTAACCACTAGGGCATGGAACTGCAGCTTCATTAATTCATTAATCCAGCCCACAACACACTTATACCGTCTTACGAAATGCAGAGGCCTATTTATGTAAAAGTGATGATAAAGATGATTTTTTTAAAGCAATCTCTTATTGATGCAATTTATAAATGATAAATCTCAGTATGGCGATAACAGAAGTGACTAGCTCGCCATAGAGGTAAGTTAACCCTAAACGCTCAGGGCCAGTAGTGCAGACGAAGGTGGGGATCGGTCTACATGCGAAGGCCGTGGGACTATCGCTGGCATTAACCCTTTAATGTATATGGTGAACCGATAAATGCGGTATCGCGGGCATTAGGACTTTCGTCCTTTGACGAACTTCCATCACAGAATCATATTGCTTTTGACGGGTAGTATTTTAGGCAGAAAGGCAGGTCCAGTCTTGAAGGTAGCCATTGTCATCCCAATTATTCACTTTCATCAAACCCGATAACACAAGTACAAGTTAGTTATGCACAGTACCGCTGACAACGGTACATTCAGTACAGTTTTTGTGTCCTATAAATTTTACAGCTCCTCGTTCTGTTTTGCAAAATTCCGTTAATCCCCAGAGGATGTCCCTTAATTGCAAAGGCAGATAACATCTATTTTTAGACATATTGAGATTATTTATAAAACTCTCCCAGCTGAGCGCAAACCACTGGGAGCAGATTTCACCGGATGAACCCGTCTGCTACCAGATAAAAATCAACATATTGCTATGAACAGCTCACAGGTTGCTGAAGCTTTCTATCTAATCATATTATTAAAGCCAGCGTAGTATTTCTCAGCTTAATTTGCAACCGATGCAGCGAGCAGATGTGGACCCTGTCGTTATAGGCAGCTCCTTAACTCTTTCACTACTATGGGGCTCTGTAATGGGGTGAGGATGGAAGGGGGGGGGGCTTACGAGCAACATTTGTAGGTACAGTATACAGTAAATCCAGTGTATAAAACTGCATCCTGTTCATTACTATACAATGAAGCCGATTGTTTGGCAGTGAGTTCCCGCTAACAAGGAACCCATACAGGAGTTGTGGGTTCCTTAAATTAAACAACAAACATCTATTCTGGAGGCCTCCGGCTCAAAGGACAGATGTTCGTTCCCAGACCTGTCTTGTGAATCGATGTATAGTAGCAGGAACATGGGAAACAGAGAGGCCGCAGAGCGAGTCAGCATTTTGTCTTTCCTTTTTGTAGCAATCATATCCCAGTATTTCACTGAAATGAGAGTATGAATGACTGACATGAGCCTTCTTGGATGACCTCTGCATTGGCACACAAGGCAGTCTTAGGCACGCAGTAGCAGATGCTTATTCTGGAACTGAATACTGGATTCTGATAATGATACTGGATTGTGAGCAAGTAATGTAGACATTCACACTGGCCAGAAAAGATAGACGGGTGAGGGAGTAATCAGAGTTCAAGACTGGAGTCAGGGCAGGCAATGGTTCAGAAAGGAATCGGAGTCCACTGCCGAGTTCAGGGCATGCAGCGGTCCAGAGGGTAGTCCAAATTCACAGCAGAAGTCAGGGCAGGCAGCAATCTACAGAGAGAGGTCAGAGTGCAATGAAGAGGTCAGAATCGGAACCTGACGAACATGAGTTTCACAGACACAGCTTTCCTGCACCAATCACAGGCACTGTAAAGTGCATTCAGCCAATCAGAAAGTTCCTGGTAAGTCAGCCCCGTTCCCCTGTTGCAGTTTGCCGCACTATCCATCCGGCTGCGCAGAGGCATCCATAGCATCGTCTACACCCACCAACCCTTACCGCCACCAAATAGGTGGAACTGTAAAAAGTTGTGCCACATACGTGAAGGCCAAATTGCACAGATCAGGCTCTTCAAGCGACGGGTTATCATCATCATCAGAAGCTATTTATCAGATTAACTGTGCGTTTAGCTACTCTGTGCTCCTTTCCACAGATACCTGATGATTTCACAAACATGCCAAGACAAGCTATTGTCCAACCTGATTTTTCTACCTTCCAGAATAAACCCAATCTCACTGGACTGAATGTTGATCTCCTACACACAGACAATTTGGCTCAAAATTACCAAATGGGCTAATTAAGTCTACATTTGTGGTCAGATTTACCTGTGACTGAGAACCATGAATGCTAATGCTGGTCACACACTTGCAGATCTTTTTGGCCAACTTCATCATTATCATCAATTTATATAGCGCAACTAATTCCGCAGCGCTGTACAGAGAACCCATTCACATCAGTCCCTGCCCCATTGGAGCTTACAGTCTAAATTCCCTAATACTTACACACACACGAACAGAGAGAGAGACTAGGGTCAATTTAATAGAAGCCAACTAACCTATTAGTATGTTTTTGGAGTGTGGGAGGAAACCCACGCGAACACGGGGAGAACATACAGACTCACAGATAAGGCCATGGTCGGGAATCAAACTCATAACTCCAGTACTGTGAGGTAGAAGTGCTAACCACTGAGTCACCGTGCTGACCAAACTGTCCAAATATTACCGTGCCCTGTGCATTGCAAACTATCCTGCTAAACAAACAAAATGTGATCACATTTATTCACTCCGAACAAATAAAAAGACAGGCCCATCCCCTCCATCTCCATAACTATAAGGTCAACCGACGACCTGGAAGCCAAGCTTTACTTTCCAATCCAGTTATAGGATGTCCTAATCTGAACACTGTACTATATTGTTCTCCTTGATGACTAGTGATGTCATAGAGGGACAGAGGTAAAGTTTCTCAGCTATTTTAAAAGTCTTCACACTACTCTTGTATTGTTTTGTATTATATTCCATAAAGTACTTGCAACATTTCTGTGTGTTCTTCATGTGTTCCGTGGGGCTGTCGTACTGTAAGGTTCTCACCACTATTTGTGTGTACTGAACAGAATCTTCAGAACAAAATCAGGTTCAGATGATGAGTTGAGTTTTTGAGTCAGGTTTTCGAACATTCTAAAGTGACTGCTGAACCCAAGTGATCCTGAGTACAAGAGAAATTAATTGCCTATAAACACAAAAATTGGAAAAAATCCACAGTTGGTCAAAAAATGAACATAAATGGGGTGGAAGGTTTCCAGATTACCTTGTGCCCAAAGAGCCCTATTGCCTTTGCAAATGATCTTTAACCATCAAAAGAAGGGCCAAAGTTCAAACATTTAACAGGAAACCATATCCAGTTCTTACCTGTGTAAGAGGAGCTGGCCATATGTGTCTGAGAATTAAGTTTGCCCCCTAAGGAAAATACACAACTCGATTCTATAATTTAGGAACCGGTTTAACAAGCAAATATTTGCAGGTGTGAATAAGATTATGACGTGCCAAAACTGTAATAAAATAGCAAACCAGAAAGATTTAATCTTGATGATAACAATAAATGTAAGTTTTAAGCACATCTGTTTCATTTTATATGGGGCCAAAGGACCAATTCAAATGGGAAGAAAGAAAATGGCCATGTTGCTTCACAAACATATGCTCCCCTGGCAGAAATCTAGGTGCATTTGCACAAATCGAGGTGGTCCAAAGCTGTATTGGTTCTGAGGACCAGTGGTTTTGCTCTTTGTAAATGACCACCCGTTTCTACAGCTCCCCCTGCTGTTGACACTTGAGAAGGCCAACAAAATAAGCCAGGTATGAAGTGTTAGAAAATATTAGTTTTTTATTAAAATTGGATGTCGCCTCTAACTTCTTGAACTGAAACCCAAACTAATCTTTTAGGTTTGTTGGAATTATCCTTTAAAACAGAACCTATAATCTGTTCAGCAGGATTTCATGTAAATAAAACACATACATAATTCAGTATGCAGGCGATGTTAGTTTAAATGGTGCCTCCCTTTAAAGATGCCTTTTAATATCTGGTTTATTGCCACTCGTCATAAATTACAGGAGGCTATAAATGTACAGCGTAATAGTAATTGAATCATGAATCATGTATTAGATCTAAAGGAGGTTAAACTTTAATCCAACGACAATCCAATAAAGGTGAGCATTGTTGCATAAAGAGGTGCATTTATTTCTGTAGCAGTTTCATAGGAGTCCCACATCACTATTCTGTGCTGTAGGAGGACCCTGCTCTTTTATACATTTAATTTATATTTGCTTTCTGCTTCCTCCCATTCCCCTCCTCACATCCCTTGTCACATGCAGCCCTGTCCTCACTAACACATCACTAAGTTCCTGATATACTCTGTGCTGCTGGATGACCCTGCTCCTTCCACTATATAACTCTCAGTTTGTGTCTTCCTGCTGCCTCCATTCCCCTCCTCACATCATGTCACTGCCCCTGTCACATGCAGCCCTGTCCTCACTGACACATCACTCATCTCCTGATATACTTTGTGCTGCTGGAGGACCCTGCTCCTTCCATTATACATGATCAGCCACAGCATTAAAACCACTGACAAGTAAAGTGAATAATATTGATTATTTCATTACAATGACACCTGTCAAGGGGTGGGATATACTAAGCAGCAAGTTTTTGAAGTTGATTTGTTGGAAGAAGGAAAAATGAGCAAGAGTAAGCGTCTTTGACAAGAGCCAAATTACTGGCTAGACAATTGGGTCTCCAAAACGGCAGGACTTGTGGGGTGTTTCCAGTATGTGGTGGTTAGTACCTACCAAAAGTGGTCCAAGGAAGGAGAACCCGGTGAATCGGCGACATGGTCAATGTTCATTGTGGGGGGGAGCGAAGGTTAGCTTGTCTGGTCCAATCCCACAGAAGAGGTACTGTAGCACAAATTGCTGAAAAAGTTAATGCAGGCTATGATGGAAAGGTGTCAGAACACACCGGTCAGAGCGCCCATGCAGACCCCTGTCCACCGCCGAAAGCACCTACAATGGGCACGTGAGCCCCAGAACTGGACCATGGAGCAATGGAAGAAGGTGGTCTGGTCTCATAAATCACGTTTTCCTTTACATCACGTGGATGGCGGGGTGCTACAAAAAAATAAATGTTGGAAAGCACAGTTTTTAGCCCTACAATTCTTTAATAAATACAGTCCCGAATCGAGGGGACAGTCCCGCCATCCCAACAGTCATGACATATGTCCTGGGCAGCCAGGACTGTTGGGAGATGTGTCCCCGCGCACCCACCACTAGTGGCACGGCATTGCTGGGAGTGGATGGGGGTTGCCTAGCACATCAAATGCGCCAGTGATCTGGTACAATCCAACTTGAAGCGGATATGCCCCTAGCACCCAGTCCTCTTAAATCGCTACTATGTGTAACGACCTGCCTACAAGCTTGCTGCTTTGTATTGACAGCTTCTGCCTCCTGGACTTTTGGACTTTATTTGTGTTTAATTTTATGTGTTAGCAGCAGTACCTCTGATCACCAGAGATACTGCTATTGTGCCTGTTTCTTGTGCTTTAGGAGTTATCCTTGTTGAACTAATTATTCCTTACACCTGTGTGTTCCCCTTCTTATACCTGTCACTCCCAGCATACATTGCTGGTTATTACTTGTTGTTCCTGCCTTTTGGTTTGCTTCTGGTTACTTGCTGCTTGGGATCTCTCCTTACCTCCTGCATCCCTGCATCAGCTCTGTACCTGGTGTTTTCTGCAAGTCCATATTACTTCCTGCATCAGCTTTGCACCTGGTAATTACTACAAACTCATGATTACCTGCTATTTGTACACTTCTGCAAATAAACATAGAGTGTTTTTCACCATATTTGTGGCTCCTAGCTGTATTCCTGCATTTAATTGTGACACTATCCCCCCCTAAATCGGTACAGTTTGGAGGTGTTGGGAAGTAAGAGCTCAGACTACTGAATTCACGCCTGTCAGCTGAAATCTCCAGCTCACAAGTACATATGTTAGGAACATCTAATACACTACTTCTCCCACGACTTTTCCACCTAAAGGCAGCAGGCAGCAGACATTTTAATACCAATAAATGACAGATCAAATTATCAATGTAATATTTCTAAAAACATATGGGGTTAATTCCCTTTGCAATGTTTGCCTGTTGCTGTAGAGCGCTCATCACCTCAGTGTACCTGCGGTTTAGACTTAATATCTCTCCTTGTCTAGTTGGGTGTATAATCATTTTTTTGGGTAAACATAGAAGCAAGATGTAATGAAATTGCTGCTCCGTGAGTCAAGTCTGTCAGACTTTTAAATCAGATGAGGGTTATTTATTAATCCCAGAGCAACCGTTCGCTTTCATTGGCTATATTGCCTCAAGGCCGTCAAACCTTATTCATTTGAAATTCACATGCGCTGCTGCGTTCCTTTATTTAGTAAGATACACAGGACTAAGTGAAACAAACATGTTTTATGATACAAATAGGAAAAGGATAGTTTCAGTTATTGCAATAGACTTTCCTCCATCTAAGCAGAAATCCGCTTCCTTTAGGAGTCACTCTCCCCGTCAAAAAAGCAATTGCGCCCAGGTTTCAGCTGATTGGACAAATGCTACGGCCGTCCAATCAGGGAATGACCAGATCTAAATATTTGCGTAACAACATTTTAGAGTTATGTAATGGGAGTCTGAATCCACACAACTAATACCACACCCTGTAGACACACCTCAGCCAACCTCAGTTAAACTTGCACAAACTGATTTTTGGTACCTGTTAATTATACAGGACACTTGTAAGGGGTCGATCAAGAGCAGCACCAGAGATTTGATAGCGATACAAGGACACTCATCGCAGATGTAGTAAATACATTTTGTATCGAGATATTCGAGTAACTGAAATCCCCCCCTGGAATGATAGGTGGGTGGAGTCCATTTCTCAAGTGGCGCCCGTATAATTAACAAGTATCGATTTTTCTCACTCCTTTACTTCATTTTTCTAATGAAAGAAAAATATGCTTGACGTATACTCCATGCAAGGAAATGGTCTTTTGACAGAGGGACAGCGGGATGGTTGGAGGGATAAATACATTATTAGGGCCTGTATTGTATCGCCACCAGAGATCTGGGCTCTGCACTGTATTGCCACTAGAGAATTGGAGGTCTGCATTATAAAGCCATCATAGATCATGCCTGTGTGGAAAATGTAGCAGAGCATTGTCATAGAACTATGCCAACATCCAAACGCAGTTTAGGGGTGCACTGTTTTTTTTAAAAAAAATTGGCGCTAACAGTTATACGGTATGCGGATGCAGCTAGACATTCATTTGGTCGACCTTCAGAAAGTCGACAACATTAGGTTGACAATTCAAATGTAGACAGTATTATTAGGCCCACAACTCACATGATAGATAGAATTATTAGGTCGTCAATTGAAATGTAGACAGTATTATTAGGCCGACAATTGACATGGTAAACAGTATTATTAGGTCGACAATTGAAATGTAGATAGTATTATTAGGCCGAAAACTCACATGGTAGATATAATTATTAGGTCATCAATTGAACTGTAGACAGTATTATTAGGCCGACAACTCACATGGTAGACAGTATTATTAGGTCGACAATTGAAATGTAGACAGTATTATTTGGTTAGGGTTACGGTTAGGGATAGGGTTAAGGATATTATTGTTGACCTAATAATAATGTCAATGTTATTATTGTTGGCTTTCCAACCATGACTATATAATGATGTCGACCATATAAATGTTGATTGTGTCAGTGTAGACCGTATATATCACACCCTACCACCAGAGGCAGCGATATCCCTGGGGTGGTTAGAGTTCTGCCTAAGTAGAGATCTTCTTTAAATCAGCCTATAACTATAGGATAAATATACTACAAATATGGAATATATGAAATAAAACATGAAGTGGCCATATGTAATGTTCCATTGTCCAAATAGAATTTACATTTCCTTTGATAGAATTTAGAATGTTGAGTAAATCACAAAATCCCCCCCAATATAAATACACATTCCTGAGCTTCTATAATTATGACTTCAGATCTTGGCAATACTGTTAAGTGAATTTTCATGCCATGGTGAGCCAAAAAAAGGACACATTGTACCCTATTAAGAATATGCTGCAGTAAATAAAATTGTAATAAGAGATGACTCCGGGAAACCGCATTCAGTCAAATCCTTGTTTTGTCTTTGAAGGAAAAGTCTAAGTTGGAATATATATTAGTGGTTGTTTTATTACTTCCTTAAAAGTTCAAAACACAAATAGAAAAAAATGTGCAAAAGGTTTCGGCGATGTGTAGGGACTGCGGATAGCACCAGGAGTTCCTGTAGCCTCAAGAGATGTGGGGACTGCATTGTATTGCCACAAGAGGTCTGAGGGTCTGCATTTTGTAGTCAGCATTTTGAGGTTGTGCTCTATAGGGCATTACAGTGGCTTAGTGGTTAACACTTCTGCCTCACAGCACTGGGGTCAGGAGTTAGATTCCCAACGATGGCCTTATCTGTGTGGCGTTTGTATGTTCTCCCCGTGTTTGCGTGGGTTTCCTCCCACAATCCAAAAACATAATGGTAGGTTAATTGGCCGCTATCAAAAAATTGACCTTAGACTTTTTCTGTCTGTGTATGTTAGAGAATTTAGACTGTAAGCTCCAATGGGGCAGGGACTGATGTGAATGAGTTCTCTGTACAGCGCTGCGGAATTAGTGGCGCTATATAAATAAATGATGATGATGATGATAGTGGTCTTAAAATGCTCTTTGTATTGTATAGTGGGGACTATGATTATTTCTGTATAGCATAGTGGAGACTAAAATGCAATCTGTATTGTATTTTGGTTATTAGCATACTAGTTTAAACATGTTCATGGTCTTTTTTCACCCCCAAACTTGGTAACATTTCTCCTCCAGCTCTTTCCCCCACTACCGCTGATGTAGTTTATTTTACAGAACGAGGAGCATTAATAATTTCTGTACTAGGGGTTTCTTCTGTCTCAATCCACCCCTGGTGCCCAGACAGCTCTGCAAGCAAATAAGGGTGGGAGGTTTAATCACAATAAAATAAAAATTCAGGGCTTTATTCATCAAGGGAGGTAAACGGCGATTTTGTGCGTAGAATCCGCAAAATCACGCTGCGCGCCAATCTGCAGCGCACGCAGCTGCGTCTGATCCAAGTTCTGGGCATCTCAAAAGTACTCATTTTTCTGTCGTATCTGCAGCTACAGGTCTAGTCTAAGTCCTGATCAGTAGTCATACAGTGGCGCACGCAGGGGGGGTTTCTGAGTCTCTAGAACCCCCCCCTGCGCTAACTAAGTAGCCACTGTTCTATACAGCAGCCGCGGCGCTGTCAAAGAAGCGTCCGCGGCGGTGCTGTATTGTATACAGCACCGCCGCAGACGCTTCTTAGACAGCGCCGCAGCTGCTGTATAGGACAGCGCTGGCGAAACGGAGCTGCTGCAGCTCTCTCTGGGGTTTTTTTTGGGGGTTTTTTTTTTGGGCCGACAATCCTCCGTGCGCCGCTGTCATGATAGCCTCATATGCATGCTACAACCTGTGTTTGCCATCAGGAACTACTTTAAACATATATTTAATGTACAGTAGACATTACATCATCCTGATAAATGTATTTCATGGAAAAAAATAAAACAATTTTTTAATGTTTTATCATTAATGCCTGTATTACTTACAGTTGACATTAATTGAATCGGGGTTTTTTTTTGTGTGTTCTTTTGTGAATGTATAATCCACATAGGTAGTGGATGTATCCTGCATTGTCTTGTCTAGTAGAACAGAGCAGACCTACATCCATATTCATCACCACACACATCTTCACATCTGTTCCTTGTTGAATTCCGCCGTACGTATACCCGATTTACATGCATTTTTAAAACAAACGCACTTCGGGCCTGATTCATTAAGGAAAGTAAAGCAAAAAAAATGAGTAACTTTGAACTTTGGCAAAACCATGTTACAATGAAGGGGTGCACATAAGTTTAATACTGGCTGTTTTTTTCATGTAGGACACAAATACTTGATAGCTTTATTTTTACACTGACATTTAAAGTTGATCTAGCCCTACCCCAACTATAAATCTATCCCCACATTTTAAAGTTACCTCCCCCTCCAATACAACATGGTTTTGCCAAGGTGAAAAGTTACTCATTTTTTGTTGCTTTACTTTCCTTGATAATTCAGGCCCACAGTGTATAGTGGCCTTTTTCATTTTTTTTCTTAACAGTTAAGGCGATCTTAAAAAAAATCACAATGCATTGAAATACTATATATTGCACGTCCAAACTACACAAATTATTTACTTAAGTTTAGTTTTTCTATGCATGTGCTGTAAAACAGACGGTTAAATCAAAAACCATGGATGCATAATCATTGATGAGGTGCAGTACCTGCTCACAACCTGCAGATGGAACTATTGCTGTCTGGAGAGAGGCTATTATAGTTTTTCATCTACATATGATAAGATTATATATCAATCAATGTTAAACGTTGGACACTTTGTCAATATTTATAAATAAAATATTGCATCACTCAATGCAAACATCTTGTTATCTTTTACAAATACCTCATTAGTACAATTGCAACAACCTGAGACTGATGAGACAATCATTAGATGGCAGGGATTATGTAAGGTAAATAATTTTAGACATTAGACCTTGCATAGCTGTACAGTCATTCTCCTGCCCAAGGCAGCAACAGAAATGGTGTCTTCTGTATCCCTTAAAACTAACGTAAATATTTGTATTCGTGTAGTGTACTCTAAAGAGAAAATTGTTAGTTCTCCCTGCTTAGTTTACATCGTTGTCATTATTTGTGTATAGATTTTATTGTCCCCAGAAATGTCCATGGATTGTAATATTGACCAATTGCTTAAACTGTACGAATTCTCGAATTGTCCCTACTGGCTGCAAACTTTCAGTATTAGTTTTGACTCTGCAAGTTCCTCTCAATGTACATATGTCATTGCTGTCTGTCTTACCGCATAGAGATCCATGTTTATACCGTTTCTTTTCACGGCAGCAGGTTGACATGTTAGGAGTTAAGCGCTTTAGTAAGCCAGCAAAGTATGAGTGACAGGCTTACAGACTTATTCTGTAAAGAGGCATTGTGTGGATTGGGAGATTCATACACAGGGGAGGAGCCAGCAGTGATGTCACAGCAGCTTAAATGACTACAGTCTCAGCTTGTTGACCAGCATCACTGCCATTAGGATGTGCTTTAATGGAGTGGGAGGTGGTGTAAAGAACTGGGAAGGCAATACTGTATTAAACTTCTTTTTCAAAAGTTTTAGGGTATAAAAGTAGAAAAACACACCTGGGGGGTATATTTACTAAACTGCGGGTTTGAAAAAGTGGAAATGGTGCCTAGAGCAACCAATCAGATTCTAGTTATCATTTATTTAGTACATTCTACAAAATGATAACTAGAATCTGATTGGTTGCTATAGGCAACAACTCCTCTTTTTTAAACCCGCAGTTTAGTAAATATACCCCTTATACTCCTAATATAAATTTTATTTCAAGCTGTTCTGCAGGACAGAATCACTGTACATAACTAGTCCCACAGTACATCTTTCAATGCAAAGCTATCAACATTTTATTAGCGATGACCTTTCATCAAGACAGTTTAAACAATGGAGTTGCCCATAGCAACCAAATAGATTCTGTGAATTTTTCTAGTGCAGTTTATGAAAGAAAACACTTGGTTGGTTGCTATGGGCAACACCATTATTTTATTTGTGCACCGGTCAGAAACTTTCCCTAATGCAAAATGTTCCTTAAAGTTGTATTCAACTGTTGCCAGCTATGTCCTGACCTTCAGGTATGGTCTACGATTTGTACTGTACATACAGGCGCCTTGTAGAGATTCAATAATGACAATGTTGTCATCTTTCTCTATGATGTACTGTAAACCAATATAGTCTTTAGCAGATCTGCAAGAGAGTAAACTGAAGTTCGGTAATTAAACTCCAGGGGAGAAAGCGCATTTAATCATTCTGAGAGGCAGAAGGAACTTCGGTTGGATGTGATTGAAAGACTCTGGCAGATCAATAAATATGGCAATCACGCACTGGTCCCCCGTTCCAGGAACCAATCGGATTGTCTGCTGTGCTTTACCAGGACGTTGAATGGAGAGGACTCATTCAGCCTGTCACAGGCAATTTATTTTGCTTTCTGCATGTACTGGAGCTGGCTATAAACCAATTCCTTTTGTGGCAAAATTGATTGTTTGTTTCCCTTTCACTGTGACTGTGCAGAGGTGTCACAAACATTTGTTTCCACTCATCTGCATTAACCTCTGGACGTTTGATGAGTGCGGGAGACTGGTTGTTTTTGCTGCTCATTACTGACCAATCAAATTGTCTTTGTGTCATTGCTTCAGAAAACACATTGGGATGTAGTTACTCAGATTCCGCCAGCAAAATTCTTTTCACTCTTTCGTTTGTGATCTGCTCATGCATCGTTTGTAAATACATCTTATTTTTATCACAGCAGCAGGCGAGTTGTCAGGAAAGCTTAGTTTGCTCATGTGTTGCCTGCTGGATGCTGTCATATTTCTGATGATACATTTTGATGTCCCAAAGTTTGTCCCCGGGAAAGTGTCTTACGCCCCAGTCAGGATATTTGTTCCTAGTGAATTGATGGGCTGCATTCTCACGTTTGATGTGTGATGCTGACCGTTTAATGGAATTGAGCAATAAATTCACTGTGAAAAACGTTGACTTGTGTAAAACTACAATATTTGCAAAAATTGATTCGATAAGAAACTAGCTGTGAGCGTGTGAATACCCTCTATTATAAGGAGGCGCTGAGGCATCCTTCTACCCCAGCTCCATGTAGTCCTAATGGAGGCACCAGATTGTTAGTTCTCATCACAAAGCTGTGCCATCATTTTGGATTTTTAGTGATTATTGTTAACCTTTTTTATATAGTGCCGACCTATTCTCAACGCTTTACAGACAATGTTTAATTATTCCAACCAGTCCCGTCCATGGGGCTTAAATTAAACTGCCCGTGGCCCATTGCAGCCTTGTGATGGGGCCCTTTATGCACCATCATGAGTCACACTCACCACAATGTCTGCTCAGTCCCCAGTCAGTACCCAATACGGCAGATTACTAATTGCATTAGAAACATATTTTAGTCTGATAATAATTACAGTAATTTTATCCCCATACTTACCTATTCTCGGTGGGGGTCACCATCCCGGACCCCAATTGAATGTGAATCATGTCATCATGACACAAATCACATTGTTAGACCCCCACTCACTCGTCCCTTGGATCCCTCCTCTGGGATTTGCTGTAAGGTAGGTCGTAACATTATACAAATATGAATTATACTCATTGTTTTCCAAATCGTGTAAATGAACCAAGAAAGGGGCGTGGCTGCGTCATGTTAGGGGTGTGTTCCGTGCTGCAATGGGAGTGGTCTAGGACTTCTGAAGTGCTATGTCGGTTATAACCTCCCCTCCTCTGTAAACACCCTTTACAGGGGCAAACGCAGGATTTGTAGAAGGGGGGTTTCCACACCACGCCGCCAGTGGGGGTGACCAGCATGCATGGGGGCGTGGCTATAATTTTAGACAGTGCTTGGCTTCTCTCCAACTCTTCCTATCCCCATAATATACATGGGCAATGCTGCGTGCACTACTGTAAGGTGCACACAGCTCTCCCTTTTCAAGCAGAGCCGTGTGAACCGGGAGCAGGGTCCAGCCACCTCAATTATACAGTGCCCCAAGCTTGGAGGGGGGTTTCCAGGCACTGGAAAACCCCCCTTCCTCGGTTTGTCTATGCTTTAACCATGATGATCAGGGGACGTACCTCCCAATTTCACCTTAAGCTGGGACAAATGACAGTCCATCACAATTGGGGCAGTTGAGAGATCTGCTTTTTTTTGCCTGGGACTGGCTTCCTGTGCAGTTGCGCCCCATAGCAGTCACTGGGGTTAATATCGCTTTAGTTATGCCCTGCCCCAATGAAGCTTACAATCTAAATTCTCAACCACACAGAAACGCCCACACTAACATCGGTATGATTTTGGGATCCTATCTGTGTGTGAATGTTGTAATTGCTCTACTTATAGCTGTTGTTCTTTTCATCAGATAAAACGATTTCAAACATTACAGCTGTACAGGAAAATAAATAGTTAAATCTAAACTGCTAAAAAGACAAAGCTGGATCATTGTGACCTTCATAGGAGATCAAGGGGCCGACCTTCCCCTGCTGTTTATTCAGAATTAGCAGATAAGTAAAGTAGTGCCACAAGAAGTCAATTTATAGCCCAAAATGATTTACTGTGAGATGTTAGAGCCCTGCAGATATTTGTCACCTGGGCTGGTAGCGGCTGACAATGTGAAATGATTCCTGCTGTGTGTGTCTTGTTGCCATAAATTCTCTATATCCTGTACACTAAGGACACTGACTCACACGGCAATTGACACACTCAGAACACGTACTATAGAGAGACAGAGATAAATGAGTGATGACTAGGTCGAAATGGTTGGACTTTGTATGAATTCCGAGTTTTGGTTTTTCTATTACAACAAATATTTTACCCGCAGGTGCTGGTGTATGCTGGGACTTGCAGTTCCACAACAGATGAAAAGACAAAAATTGTCTACCTGTTGGATAAGCTAGAGGTGTATAACTTACAGGGTGCAATCATACTTGCCTACTTTCGGCAAGTGTAATCCGGGAGAGGGGCGTGGCTAGAGGGCAGGAGGGGGCGGCCAAACACGTCATTTTGGAGCCGCCCTCCACGCTGAAAATGTTGTTTTGTCGCAGGGGGCGGAGCCCAAATGACCCGATTTACCGCAAATCGTGATTATTTAGGCTAGGCAGTTGTGGGATGCGGGAGACTTACCTGCTCTCCCGGGAGTCCGTGAGACTGACTCGAATTTCGTGAGTCTCCGGGAGAGTTGGCAAGTATGGGTGCAATACCACATGGGTTACCAGAATCTGGTTTTGGGTTACCGGATTGTCAAATTTTATACATCCTATAGGGAACCACTTCTTTTAGGGTCCCAGAACAATGGCACACAGACATTTAGGGGGAGATTAAATTTGGCATGGTGTCCCTAACATGTCACCTTGCGCCGATGTTATGGCAGGAATCTCCACTTATTTTTTGTCACATCCCGTAGAGGTGCGCAGAAAAATGAGCTAAGGTTCCTACCTCAATTTTCGGCACTGTGCGCAGCCGGACATTGCGGTGATGTCTGCCCTCCGCATCGCAGGGAATTCAATCTCCCCCTTAGGAAAGGTGGAGGTGTTGCCCATAGCAACCAATCAGATTCTAGCTATCATTTATCTAATACATCCTAGAAAATGATAGCTAGAATCCTGATTGGTTGCTATGGGCAACGCCTCCACTTTTCCTTTTTAAAAGCTTTATTAAATCTACCCCTTAGGAGCTCAGCTATAAAAGTTTGTGCGCTACAGGTATATGGTGGATTAGAGATATATTACCTCAACCAGGGACCTTTATACCTCTTGTATCAGGGTTTGTTTTCTGATTGTGCTGCGATTTCCCTAAAGAGCTTCGTAATATGCCGGTGATATATAAATAATAAATCATAATCATAATGGATAATCCCACAAATACAACTGTTATGTATTGTGAAAAAAGTACATTTTTAAGTTAAAAATGTTCAATAATACTACAAAGTTTTAAATAAATATTGGACTTTTCATTACACACGCTGGGTGACATGCTTTTCTCATGTTCATGACTACTGCCATGTAAGTAGAAAATAAAAAGGTTTTTCCAGATCTCGCTAGTGTGGGAGCGATTTCCAGAGTTTGAAAACTCCTCTTTGTTAGTCTACATTTTGCATGTTGACTTAGGGTTGTCCTGCTAACATTTCAAGGGAAACATGCCACAGGAAAAGAAGGGGGTAGCATTTTAATGAGATCTAACAAAAGAGGTGTCAGTCTTCACGCAGACCAGAGATGACCTTAGCGCTGTGCACACCTGTTTAAAATTCACAGTTAGTCATCCAGGGCTCCCAGTGTTTGTTGTCAATCTCATGTACCCCAGGCATGAACTGAATCCACAGGACAGTGAGAGAATGCAGAATAGCATCATGATACACAGACAGGGCCGGATTAAGGGAATTGAGGCCCCTGGGCTAAGGGGGCCTCCATTCCCCCGTGAGGACCCCCCCTGACCCGAGCTATTCGCCCAACCCCCCCCCCCCCCCCACCCGATCAATGCTGCTGCTGAGCATTTTCAAGGGCCACCTGGATGCCATAGGCCCCTGGGCTGTAGCCCAGTTAGCCCTAAGGTTAATCCGGCCCTGTACACCGAGAATAATGTAAGGGCATTAAGCCTTAAACATTATCAAAAACGGGTCCTGTTGGAGGCACAGGAGGAGCCCTGAAGAGCACCACCTTTAAGCATGTGTAAAGTCTTGTCTACTTTTTGGACTTCCCCTCCGAGCACTCCCAGAAGGGTTTCCAAGTGGCAAGTGCGGGAGGGTGTGCCGATACCATTTGTCTCATCACGGCCCCACCACTCGTTGCCAGGGCCGCCATCAGGGGGGGGGGGTAGGGCCCATACAGCTGTGAAGGGCCCGGACAGACTAGGGGGCCCGAACAGACTTCTCCATCTGTCCGGGCTCCCTGGACTGTCCAGGCCCCTCAGCAGAGCCGGATTAACAATAGAGCTAAAGGGGCTACAGACCAGGGGCCCAGCGGCATTCATCGGGTCGGGGGCGTCCCCACCCCCAGCTCCGACTGTTAACTGTTCAAGGAGAATGACAGGCAGCTAACAGCAAACATTATTCTGTTAGCTGCCTGCAGTCACTGTAGGACTTACGCGGCGCGCAGTAATCTCCTTACTGAGGAGATCTCATGAGAGTGAGACTATGACTCATAATATACAGGGAGTGGAACAACAGAGGGAGGTAAGCTCACGGGGGAAGCAGGGCCTCATGGCTGGGGGGCCTCATGGGGGGGGCACACAGTACCCTTAGCCCGGGGGCCTCCCTTCCCTTAATCCGGCCCTGCCCCTCAGTCTGACCGACCGTGCTGCCCCTTCTTCTAGGCGGTGCTGCAGCTCCCAGGTTCTGATAGGGGGGAGCGCGGTGACATCATCCCAGTCTGTCAGTGCCGGGAGCTGCCGCATCGCAGAGGAGAAAGTAAGTTAATTGGGTCATAGGGGAGGGGCAGATAGAAGAGGGGACATTTATTGTGATTGCAGAGAGGGGAGAGGGGCACATTAACTGTGATGGGGGAGAGGGGCACATTAACTCTAATTGGGGGGAGAGGGGCCCATTAACTGTAATTGAGGGGGAGAGGGCCACATTAACTGTAATTGGGGGGAGAGGGGCACATTAACTGTAATTAAGGGGGAAAGGGGCACATTAACTGTGTTTGGGGTGAGGTGAGAGAGGGACATTAACTGTAATTGGGGGGGAGAGGGGCACATTAGCTGTGATAGGGGGATGGGGGAGAGGAAACATTTACTTTGGGGGAGGGGTACATTTACTGTGATGAGGAATAGGGGGAATGTACTGTGATGAGGGATAGGGAGCGCATGTATGGCAAAGGAGGAGGGGGGCACATTTATGGGGAGGGGGGGCCCTGCCAGATTATTTAGTACTGGGCCCCACAGTTTCTGATGGCAGCCCTGCCCGTTGCAGACGTTCAGGATCCAAGCTGCGGTGTTCTCACCACTGACATGTATTGTGTCCTTATTCAGAAGAATATCAACATTTCGAAAATCAAAATCAGGGCAAAAAAATAAGCACACGCCCATTTTCAGACTAAGCTACGCCCACTTTCTGATAGTTCCCACTCTTAAAATCAGGACTATTGTGAATTATGAACGTTTAGAAGCAGGGCATTTGTTCCCAGGTGAAAGGGGTCACATTGGATGCTCTTTATTGGTCTGTATGTGATATCCTATACAGTTATCGTGCAGATCACACGATCCACAACCGTCTGTTCAGATATTACAAGAGTGTGTACGCTCCAACGATCATGTTTAATTGCACCAAAACACATTGCATCTGTTGATTTGGTTTTATAGACATCCTAAAAATCACGATCAACGATGGAACGATGTCGGGCAAATGTGGCAGTGTGCACGCACTCACGACCAGCAGCGTAGGCAGATATCTGTAGAGTGTACAGAGTCACGATCTTTTCAGCAGATGGTTATGAGAGATGAGGACCACAGATCTGAAGGTAAATCGTGTAGGTGTGTACACAGGAATCTGCCTGATCATCAGGACTTTCAGACGTAAACATATATTTTAATCAGTGGCATAAAAGAAAAGACATTTTGAATGACGATGATGATGCTTCCTTGGTGCACATAATTACACTACCTGTGGTTAAAATAGAAATAGAAAGTACATTTTAATACTTTTTAAAGTTAAATAAAAAAGCCGCACTTCCTAAAACGATTATCCATAGGTTTACCATATATATAATAAGTAGGAACTTAAATGACTATCAATTGAAAAACTCAACACAATTGTTTCGTGCTCACATCAACCACACCACAAACTTTAGAGACTACACAATTTATCCCTTGTCTGTTTACTGTGTTTAGAATGATGTTTTGTAACTGACATTGGATTTACTAAAATATAAAACAAACAATGGGAAAATATGTTATTTATTTAAAACAGTAGCAAGTGTTTCTTATTAACAGTAAACAAATGAAATAGAATGGTATATAATTATCAAAATACAAACAGTTGTAGTTATATTAATGGATGAGGCTATTCCTAAGACTTGTTCGCACATTTGGGTTAAACTACTTCACAGCCTGATGGAAAAGCAAATACAAAATTGCTGATTAAATAGGGAATGTTAATCCCTATAAAAACGTTTAATATTTAATACTTGCGTTGCCATAACCCTACTTGATACTGAACTGAACTCACAATACGGAATGTATTTTAAAAGAAACTCCAAGCTTAAGGCCCTATAATACTAACCTCACTCAATAAAATGTTCCTTTATCATTCTTTAAGCAGTCCTACGATAGCGCTTTGTACATTACATCCTTTGCACATTTGCAAACACATCTAGACACATATTAAACCAACAAATGTAACTGCAAAGTGATAAAATAAAGCATTACAAACACCAGTGTGTAGGTATTGTGACTTTAACCAGCGTTCTGCAGCTTGTTGAACGCAGCTCATATTGAAAGTTAAATAGGACTTATTGTCATTATTTGTGGTCATTGCTACAGAATGCTGCGTGTTCTGTCATAGAGGACAAGTTCTATTTGACTTTCGATCTCATTTAAGGCTCAGCAAGGAATTAGCGTACCACAAATGCTGTGCTGTGCGCCACTCCCCCATATGCCAGTGCTTCTCCAGATACCTACTCGAAATTTAGTGCTACAACGCCCGTGCCCACCCCCCAAAAAAAGTTTGCAGCTCAGGCGTTTTGGCTGTGCATGGCACACTCCAGCCACGCTTATCGGGCCTACAGTGTTCTGCCGGCCCTGTGTTCATGCTCCTCTCTCCCACATCCCTCATTATTTTAACTGCTAAATTTTTCTGTAAACACCGTTTGTTAACACCAGCTCCTCGCCCCCAACCACAACAAAGCTTGTGGTCCACCTTGGAGGTCATGTAGAGTTGGACGTATGTGCTTTATCTTCGTAAAATACGTATTTTCAGAATGCACGTGTGTACCAAAAATGCATACACGTATGTCATTGTGCGGATTTTATCACATCTTATAGGTGACCGTAGTCACAATTACAATTGTAGTAGACCTATATACAGAGAACAGATGCTGGAGGTCGGGCGCACCCAGGCGCAGGGATGATAATGACGATCAGCGGTAGCTTGTGATTGGCTGATTGCATAATGAGCTCTCCAGCTGATAACACTTAATTCACTAGTGTGGCTGCTACGTTATAGCAATAAGTTGCAGCCATCTATTTGCATTACTTAGTTGATATTTCCGCGTGAACGGTGCCAGTACACACTTGTTACTCCAGGTATAAATCTGACGCATATACTAAAAGGCGTCCGACTGAACATAAGCAGGTAAATAAGGTAATTTTCGTGTGTGCTTCTTATCCTGCTTATGTTTGGGGAGAAAATGTGTCAAATGACTTCACGTTTTACTCCTGAGGCCTGATTCATTAAGGTGCGTAACTGGTGATTTTTTGTTGTGTATAATGCGCATAATTACTCTGCGTATGCCAGGGCCGGTCTGGCAAATGCCAGAAGGGCCGATGGCTGTGTGGGTCGGTTTCGCGTGGCCAGACGATGTGTCGTCTCACGCAGCTGCGCAGGATTCACAAAGCGCGGTTTAGCTGTAGAGGGAGCACAGTAGATTCCAGAAAGCTGCTGAGGTAAGTGTATTGGTGTATTTACTTGTATTTGCATTACTTTAGGGAAAATGGAGCTGGGGGGGGGGGGGGGCAGTGACAGTTACAGCAGGGCGGGGGGAGGGACAATAAATTTTTGCAAAGGGGGGAGAGGGACTGAAAATATTTGCAGGGGGGGGAACTAAAAATGTTTGGGAGTAAGTGAAAATGTTTGAGGGGGGTAAGTAAAAATGTCTGCAGGGGGGGCAATGGCTATAGGAGGGGGAAATTAAAATGGCCAAAGCTGGGTAATGAAATGATTTTTTCTATTATTAAGACTTTTATCTATACATAGATTTTGATAGATATATAGATTTGATAAATTACAAACATTTTTACACACTTTACTCCGTACAGTGCTATTCCCTTAGTGTGTGTGTGTGTGTGTGTGTGTGTGTGTGTGTGTGTGTGTGTGTGTGTGTGTATATGTGTATGTATATATATATATATATATATATATATAAAATTTAATTATTATTTTATTAATTTTTTTACATTGGTTTACTCTATTAGCACCGGAGACTAATCCCTGTTTGAAGTTCTTTGTGTTTCTTTTGCGTGTAAGTGGCGTTTAGTACTACACCAGCGGGCAATCTAACATTGCCTGTGTCTATATCAGCCTATTATTTGATTGACAGTTCAGCTACACAAGAGTTTATGAAGCAGATGTTATATGTTACATTGCATGACCTAAGGATTATCATAATAGAGTGGATGGATGATGGGAATACACCAGTCAGACTATTTTGTAGCTGCAGGTGACACTGGTACATTATATATATATTATATATTACCATGTCCCTATTGTACAGAACCTGTCTGTCTGTGCTCTGACTAGGGGGCGTGGCTCTGACCAGAGCCTGAAAGAATCAGGGCGTGTTTATGCAAATGCCAGGACTGCTTTCCCAGCCCGGCTGTGTTGCGGCAGTGTGTGGGGGGCGTGGTTAGGGGGGCGGGGCGCTTCCCATTGAGTTTTGGAAAGCGGAGCGGAGGCAGATTGAAATCTGGAGAGGGGAAGAGGAGCAGGAGACCGGCCAGAGTGATGCTGAGGGCGGCTGGAGACCTGCACAAGTCACCCCCAGGGGACCGGACCACCACACTGCACTGTAAGTCAGCTGGATGCAATAAGGGATTTGGGGAGGAGACCCTGTGAGATCAAAGGAAGCAACAGATTCCCCCAAAAAATGCAGGATCGCAGAGAGATCCAGTGACTGCTGGAGGGGGGGGGGAAGCACTGGAACATCATGAGAGTGCAAAGGGCAGGCTGAGACATGACCAGTCTGAGGGACAGCAGAGGCCACCACCTCAGCTCCTGAATAGTAAAGAGTTTGGATACCTGCATAGTAATTGTGGCTGACACCAGAGCCAGGCACCCTGTGGATTATTAAACCACCCATCTGCAAAGAAAAATCTCGCATCCAGGTAAGAGATATGCAGAGCACTGTCATTGCACAGCTGGTGCTCTATGTTTATTATTCAAACTACTCCAGTGCTGAAAATGTCTTTCTTTATACTCTTATCATGGGCCAGATCCTGTAAACTGCTCTTGTCATTATGTCTCACAGTCTACCCGCTCTGAACAAGTGTACAATGCAGTGATGTACAGTTATCTACTTGTGCACCTTCATATTTTCCCAATTGCATATTCTCAAGTGTATTGTATTTGCATGTGCATCACTGCCCTTGTGGTAGCACAATGCACATTGCAGAATTTTGTGACACCTTGTTTGCAAATATTACATACACCCACCTTTAACCACCCATCCTTCTGCACTAAAATGCATGTTTTTTTAAGTCCAAAACCAACTGGCCACAATAAAAGTTTGCATGCCTAGGGTCTGTAGGACTAAGGTCTTGCTGTCATTCTGGCTGCAGAGCCAGCCAGTTAGTAAGAGGTTAATTGGTTCTGTTTTTAAGTGTGATCTGGCTTCTGTGGGGCCGTCTGTGTCCCTTGTGACTGGTGTTTTGTTTTATTGGGGTGGAAACAGTTCATTAATTCGAAAATTTTCAGAATAAGTCCCAGTGGGGGTGAAGAATTGAATTGGAAGTCGCTGACATACGGGAGCGTAGAGATAATTTAACTATAAAAAGGGCTACAGAAGTTTTGATATATGGTGTTTCAATGCGAAATTAATGTTGGTATTAATCTCTGTCCCAACGTTTAAAACACCCTTATTCCTTAGTGACTTAGTTTGATTTTCTCGACTGTGTATATGTATACACACACACACACTGGGCTACCTGCATTTTTTTCCTTTAAAACAGGCTGCTGAGTCGTGTCTATAAATATATATATATATATATATATATATATATATATATATATATATATATATATATATATAAAATCTCCTCAGCATGACCAGTGATTATTATATTAGTAGGTATCCTGGTGTCAGCTGTTTACGTTAGTGCCTTGAGACATATCGGTGCGTTAGTTTCATATTTTAACTTTCGAGAATGTCATTTATTTTTTACAGCATTGTGTTTGAGATGCCAAATTACCTATTGTAACCCCTCTTCCCCCCCCCCCCCCCCCCATCCCCCAATTCCTCTCCGCCTACTGTGTCCCCTCCCCTGCAATATATCATTAGTGGTTTTGGTGACATATTTCAAACACCCAAATTTACAAAGTATCTCGCCTGGCTGTTGCAACTTCATTCTGTTGTAATAAAAGTCTGAGCCTGTGCTGTGTTGTCTGATATGTGAATTGATAAACTGCCCTTGAGTGCTCTTGGAAAGAGCAATAAATCAAGCAGAATTTTTCCTACTTATGGGAAGGTGGAAGCTGTCGTTTGGGAATACACCTTTACACTCTGCCACTCCAGATGTCTGATGGAACATCCCAGCCAGGTCTGACAAAGTGAAATTAGGGACTTGGGCAGACTGAGAGATGGGAAATGCCTTTGTCTCTGGGTTTTGTGGAGCGGATCTGAGTGATAGGGACTGTCAGTAAACACCATCCCTGTTTTTGTGTTGTGGAAATGAGACTATTGATGTACAGCCAAACAATCTATTGTAACCCTTGTGCATGACGGATTTAATCTGCCTTCTGCATAATGGAGACCTACACTTAGTATTGAGCCTTCGTGTACAGATCCCCTTACATTACGCTTGGGAACTATGAGAAAATATGTCATAATGACACAATAGTAAACTCAGGTAGTGTTGGCTTAGAAAGTATAGCTGTGATAAGGTTACATAGGTGAACAATATATGGCCATTAATGAGAGTGAAAATAATCAGAATACCCATTTGCAGAGAGAGACTGCTTCTTCGTCTGTCATCCCAAGGCATATTTAGGAACTAACGAGTGCCTACTAAATTATTGGTGTTTAGTGGAGCAGACTAATTGTTGCATTTTTATTCAGTCAATTAGATGTTTTGCCTGAACATTCTATGGGAACTTTAAACCTGTGTTTGCTCATTAGTGGCTGTGAGAAGGGTTAACTTGACAATGGCAATCAGGCAGGCTTTTTGGTGGCTGCTGGAAGGTTTTTTTTGGCAGAACATGTGACATCCCCCTTTCGGAATGTACCATCTTTATAAAGAATGTGTCATTCCTCTGACCTCTTCTTGTGGGACCTCATCTTCTTGGCTGGATATCAGCATTCAAGGGGGAAATTGTCTACGAAACTTGAGGCCAGGGCATTTGGGGGCTAATTGAACACAGGGGATATTTAAACTGGGGTCTTGTGAATATTGTCCAGCAGGTAGGGGACTAGAGAGCCCCACAGTCGAACCAAAGTCCTTTTATTGGCAATGTTTTCCAGCATGTAATGAGCTGTGCTAGTGGCAGCCTACATTAAGAGAAAAAAAAGATGCTTCATCATGGTAAGACCGAGAAGGAGCCATAGGATTCCTTTGTTCCCATTGTTGTAGGGTGGTGAATGAGCTTGGAAGTTGGGGGAGGTGCTGGTGTTGCTTATCATCTATTCAGTAACAGCTGCTGGCTGAATACCTTATCTGAGGCAGTTCCATGGGGAAAGGCTGCGGAGGGCTGGAGTCCTGGATGTGGCACTGAAGTGGAAAAAAAACATACCAGCTTTTTTGGGGGGGACGGTGGGGGATTACAGTGCCTGTTTTCTGCAGCTGCGCATCATACTTGGCACTTGCTGAAGGTGGCGCTGTGGTTCCTGGTGGCTTTTTGACTGTTGTATTAATTCACTGCTTCATTTCAGGGGTCTCCTGACAATCCAACAAAAAAGTGAGAAAACAAACATTATCTATGTGTTTTAGATTCACTTTCTCTCTTGTAAACTTCTTGGACCCTTCTGGGAGCAGTCGATAGGAAAGCGAAAAATTATTTTTTTTCAGTGCAGATTATTACTGCAATCGTATTGCCATTTTGCCACGCAGCGCAGAGCAGCAAAGTGAACTGTGTGTGTATGAATGACACTGGCTGCATCTGTGAGCTGCAATTGGCATAGGCAGGAGTGTCTACTACACTTGCCACATGGTGGTGAAGTTATTAAGAGCGCCCAGGGCGGGCGTTGGGTCTTATCTTGACAGGCATTTAATTATTCAGGACCTGTCACAATAGTACTTGCCCTTGTTGAGCGCTGTTAATTATTTCGATGTTAATCCCTGCCTTCTTAAGACAAGTGTAATTATTATTATTTATTTGTATAGTGCCTAGATACTCCGCTGAGCTTTACAGTAATAAAACGAGGCTTGGTGTTTGCAAACAGACAAAGAGGTACGAGCGCTCTGCCTGCAAACTTACAGTCTATAGGGAAATAGAAGTGGATATGTTAGCTTAAGGCTGCCCTCCCGGTTAGCTGTGGAAGTACTGCTTGCTTGAGGCTGCGACCGCATGGACCAATAGCAAGGCGCAAGCTTGATGGTTGTGGCTTCGTATTGGTCCCCCGCGGCCACATACCTCTTATCAGTACACACCGGCATCAGGGAAAACCCCATTGGGTCTGGTGCAGCAAGCTGTTGGTATAAGTCATTTTTCACTATAACTAGGAATGCAAGCTTCAATTGCCACACTTTGCATAAATTTGTCCATCCAGATTTCAATGGGACAAAGTTCTCAATGGGTCTTTATGATCCAATCACACAGCCATGTTGGTTTGGGGGAGTCAGTAGGTTGCTTGGGTATGTAAATGGCATAAATGTCTGTTTTTGATTCAGAAATTCCCATCGATGGCAATTAGTTGACGTGGTTATTGTATGTCTTATGATTTGACTATGCAGGTGTGCAACATACATATCAACTAATCGTAGTGAGGTCACGCAGAATGCATATTTCATGTGTGTCTGAATTTACGTGTCTGATCTGGCAACAACACTGGAGGGGAATAACATTCATATGAAAAAAATCTTATTAATGCTCTTTGGATCTAACAAAGTTACTTATCTTAAAATATACACATTTCAAACATATATAAATACATTGGATACAGTTGTCCAAATGTATTTCTACTAAATCTGTCACTGTTTTTGAAACCAACCTCAAACTATAGCTGGCGTGACACACGCGGGAAAGTATACTGTATATTGTATTTAACAGCTCCTGTTCTCAAGAGCTCGCAATCTAATTTTCGTACAACATACCACTACACAGCGTGTATAGGGACTTTATTATTCGTTTGGAAAAGTGATTTCAAGTGAAAACATGAGAAACATGAAAGACAAAATTTTACATTAATTAGAGAACATTGACACATACTTAAAAGCATAGGAAAGGCGACGTCCAAAACTGTTTTGTTGCCCCAGCTGTTCTGTAGCCAAACAATGGAGGTTTTCATGATAACACCCCTTTATTTAGTATCTTCCATTCTTGGTACATTCTTTTGTTATATGTATTTGTGGATATTGCAAGAGGCCTCTTCATGCTAAATTGACTCGTACTTATTTTTTCATCTTCCTGGGAGAGCAATAATTTAGTGCAGACAGATTTGTGGACTTAGGATAGGCTGGAAGACATTTGTGGATCTCCAGTTGTGCAGATTGCCTCTATGGCCTGAGCAATCCATTTCTCTGTACACAGGAGCCCATAAGTCATAGAGATCAGCTCTCCTAAATAAAACCCTGACTGTCTGTTCCTCTGCGGAGAATCCTAAATATGTCCAATACTTCTTTTTAGTTAGAGGTCACATTCCTTCCCGCAATTAACCTGAAACACAGCTAAGGGTCTTTAAAACAGGTGCTCAATCTTTGCTGATATATTGATTGTCCGAAGGGTCTGTGCAAGTAATATCTTTTCATTTGACCACACAGAGCTGTGCATTCTGCACGGGGACACTGAGGGGTCACCGGAAAGGGCAATTCTGCTGGTGAGAACCTCGCTTCAGGCGGCAGAATTTGAGGGGCGTTTGTAGGGTCTTTGATGTCAGCACAAGGCATAGATTCATTTCCCGCCCACCAGATTATATAATTTTATTGATTTTATAAACGGAATAAAAATCTCTATAAACGATGGAACGATGTCGGGCAAATTCTGCAGTGTGTCTGCACTCAGGACCGGCAGTGTCCATAGATCTTTGTTGAGTCAGGATCTTTTCAGCCGATGGTTATGGCAGATGAAGAGCACAGATCTGACGGTAAATCATGTAAACCGTATATAGTGGTGTACACAGGAATCCTTATCATCACCATTTATTTATATAGCGCCACTAATTCCGCAGCGCTGTACAGAGAACTCATTCACATCAGTCCCTGCCCCATTGGAGCTTACAGTCTAAATTTCCTAACATACACACACAGACATAGAGACAGACTAGGGTCAATTTGTTAGCAGCCAATTAACCTACTAGTATGTTTTTGGAGTGTGGGTGGAAACCAGAGCACCTGGAGGAAACCCACGCAAACATGGGGAGAACATGCAAACTCCACACAGATAAGGCCATGATCGGGAATCAAACTCATGACCCCAGCGCTGTGAGGCAGAAGTGCTAACCACTGAGCCATTGTGCTGCTGATCTGGTCTTTCAGTTGTTGGTAAAATCGTTAACGATGTCGCATCGGATGAAATTCTCTGTAGTGTGTACCCAGTCTAAAACTCAGTGACAGTAAGGGGCTGTAGGGAGGGAGAAGAACTATGGGAGGATTTAGTGTCACGGAAGGGAGAGGGGGGGGGGGGGGGTCAATGGGAAATTATGTTACAAGCAGTCATCTAGAAAGGAGGTTGCAGAGACCAGTCACAGCAAATAAGTGAAAATAGGGACACACGTCATAAAGACAGTCCCGCTGTCTTTTGGCTCTCGCATACCTCCCGGACAAATAGACGCACGCAAATTCAAAAACTCCCTCCATACTCATAACAAGTCGCTTGCGGTATTTGTAAATCTGGCTTTTAAATGGTTATTTCTCAGGGAATAAGCTTACAATATTTTTGTGAATTAGTTGCGTTACCATTGTCCAATGCAGAAAAATACCAGCTATGAAAGTTGGTGGCACAGATAGAACAACGTAAAAGACAAAGTTTGAAAAATGAGTCTTTGTTTGAGGTAGGAAGAAAACTGTAGCTCGTCATGGGCACAGTATCGGATTTACAGAGTACCCGGCTGATTTATGACACTGTCTAGTACCACAGGTGGTAAAGATCATTGTAGCCACCATACATGAAGCCATTGTAGCCATGAATAGACACCCAACATTCCAAAATATATCATAAAAAGGCCATTACTGTACAGAGATACAGGCTGGTTTATATATCAAATAATATTTACAGATTACCAAAGAAGTGAGCACAAATGCTGATCGATAAAAATTATGGGTTATAACCCTGCGCCCTGCCCTCTGCCCTGTACTTCCTGTATCCAGAGCCAATGAGCTGAAAGCTGGCAGGTTGATGATGTCACAGGCTGTTTCGTAGGAGCCAATGAGCATGCTCCAGCCAATGTATGGAAACGTTCATCCTCTTATTAAAACTCTTGACTATTAATTACTGCCCAAAATGTGGCAGACACAATTGGCCGCCAGGCACATTACTGGCCAATATGCTACAGAATCTACGCTCATTTTCTCCTCGCATCCCTATGGGACGTAAAAATTTAATTTTGGTGAAATTATACAGTTATAACACACCATAAATATAATTTATATATTGCCTATTCAGGTACATCATACTTGCCTACTTTTGGCAAGTTGTATCCGGGAGAGGGGCGTGTCTAGAGGGCGGGAGGGGGCAGGGCACGGCCAAATTAGGCATTTTGGCCACGCCCGCAACAAATATGCCGTTTTCTCGCTGGGGGGCGGGATCAAAATGACACAATTCACTGCGAATCGCGCCATGTTGGCCCCGCAATTGCGGGATGCGGGAGACTTGCCAGCTCTCCTGGGAGTCCGTGAGACCGACCCGAATTTCGGGAGTCTTCCGGACATTCCTGGAGAGTTGGCAAGTATGAGGTACGTGTTTAAGTGAACGGCCTGAACCATATACTTATTAAAGACTGCAGCATGGGTTACAAAGGTAATTCACTGATTTTATTTGGGTTAAAGGGGTAAAGTACCCCTGTGCTAGAGTATCCAGTACTGCTGTGATCTGCAATACGCCCACAACGGTACAATGCTACCCCCATCTGCCTGGGCATCTCTTATGGCTGCAGCAGACAGGAGCTGGGGGGTTAGGGGGCATAGCCCCCCTTCCCCCCAGTCTGGTCCCAGAGTGGGCTACATTGGGCTGGGTCCATGGGCCGCCTGCATTATTTTTCTTTAAAATGTTCCCTATTGACTGCTGTGTCGAGTCTTGCCGCCCCCCCCAGGCTAAAATTTGGCAGCCCTCCCCTGACTGCAGATCCGGTCCTCCCAGGAGTTAGACAGTCAGCTCTGCTGGATCAGTAGAATCTTCCACCATCTGCTCTGCTCCCAATCCATGTCTCATTTCACGCATCGCTGACTGTGTTATGTCAATATTTGTCCCACATGGGCACCATTAAACCCCTTCCCTGCCTGAGGCCTAGTGAACTATCTATCTCCATCACACAGCAGACATTATCTAGCACTGCTGTCAGGCAGGAACATTTACAACCTTAGTTTTTGTTTTTAACTCCTTGCTGTTGCCAAATCGGGGAACTGCAAGGGCTGGATTAGGGCTCCTTTTGAATTATTTATTTTATTAACATTTATTTATATAGTGCCTCCATATTACAAAGCGCTTTTACAGAGGCTGTTTAATCCCTCATCTCAGTCCCTGTCCCAACTAAATTTACAATCTATAATCCCTAACACAGACACATATGGGTTAATTGCAACAAAAACCAATTAACCTCCTAGTATGTGGGAGGAAACCAGAGCACACACAGGCAAACAGGAGGAGAACATACAACCTCCACACACATAAGGCCATGATTGGAATCGAGCTCATGAACCCAGTGCTGTGAGGCAGCAGTGATAACCACTGTGCCACCATAAATCGTTAGGTTTCTGTCTATTGTCCCTATTTTTCACGAAAGCACTCGGAACAAGCCCACACAAACACATGGAAAACTTTCAAACTCCACGCAGATAAAGCCATGATTGGAATCGAGCTCATAACCCAGCGCTGTGAGATAGCGATGCTAACCACTGTGCTGCCAGAAATCTTTTGGTCACTGTCCCTATTTTTCCAGGGTGATGTAAAGTATGGAACCACTGTGTTCTATCGCCATTTCCTTATCGCCCTTGTAACTTTGAGAGCCTTCCAACTACTTGTGAAATAATTGCTGTAACTGATCTCCCCACATAGGGTGAAATAACAGACGGGATTGTGTTAGTTTGTTCCAGCTCACCTCCCTAGCAGAGAAATGTACATAGGGTCAGTCCTTATTACACACAACTGCTAATCTTTTGAAGGTCTCTCTGGCAGTGTTGATTTTAACGCTGTTTCCCCCGGTGTGTCAGCAGGTTTGTCCTCTGTAAATTCTCACATCTGGTCTCTCCTGATTTATCCGTCCATCAGGCTGCACCTCACTTGTCTTTTGCTGTCCTTGGAGAACCTAATGATTACACAGTGTTTAGAGTCTTAACTAAAGCTGGGTACACACTACAGGGTTTTTGTCCAATAATCGGCTCAACCAGCCGACATACGACCGCTCGTTCAAAAGTCGGGTCAGTGTGTGCAGTGACATGATGGTCGAAAGTCTGCCCAAATGGACGATTGTCGCCTCATTTGGTTGGTCGTACCGTTCAATATTTTCGTTCCAATCTCGTTTCCGCTGTGTAGTGTGTATAAACTTCCCACCGATCCACGACGAAATTGCAATCATTGCTCACAACAACATGGCTGTAAAAAGTCGCTAAAGGGACGTCCGCTCTTCCCTTTATCATTTAAAACAAGGCTAGTGTGTATGCAGTCCATGGGCCGAGCGATCGGACCATCGATCGCATGTAATCGGCATAAAAAGTTGGTGGAAAATTCTGTAGTGTGTACCCAGCTTAAGTGGCAGCAATTCGGTGAAGACCGCTACACAGCGGCCAATACCTGCCTGCTGGGCACTTGTTGCACAGGGCTGATTAAGGGTTCAGGCTGCCCTAGGCTAATACGCCCCTAGCGACCCTTCGCCCTCCATGCCAGGCTTATATGCAGTAGGTAAAACCAAACTCGTCCTTAATTTAAAATCCGCCTTCCTTCACTCCCCCCCACCACCAATGTTTATGTTCCTGTGTATAGCCGAACCGATGTGCGAACGAGCACTACTGCGAGGAAGGGGGCTGTCACACCTGCGCCTGACGCCACCGCCGTACAGCGCTACGGTATTTGCTGGTGCTATATAAATAAATGATGATGATGTCTCTCCTACTCGCTTATCCGCAAGACCTAGGATGACTCGTTGTCTTCAGCCTTCACCACAGGAATACGTCACGATTAAAACCTTACTACGTTTTTCTTTTTCTTTCACTCTTTCTTTTCTTTTTACGTCTATTCTCTCCTATTTTAAAATGAACTTCAGTTTATTTTTCTCACTTTGTCACAGTTTTGCACCCCAAAAAATGTTTGCACCCCACCCAAAAGCCCTACGCCCTAGGCGACAGCCTAGTCAGCCTAATCTTTAATCAGGCCCTGGTGCTGCAGGTCTGTTACACAATGCACTCAAAACTTTCCTTAGCTCTGTTGTGTAATGTTTATGCATTAATTAATCCGCTTGGAATCTGAGAGCTGTGGAAATTGCACGCTCGGGTGTGTTTACAGAAGTTCAGCTTAAGCGCTAAAGCAATCCTGTGCCTCTGGTTCTCACAACATGTCTCTGGTGACCTAAGCATGCTGCTACTTTTAGTTCCACAACTGCCGAAGAGCCGCAGGTTGCTTTAGCCTGGTCTAGTGTGACAGATTCTTAGACAGGTGCTAGCGAATTGCACTCACGGTTCATTTTCTAAGCTGAGGAGAATAATATACTTCATATCATAGATAATTGTTTGTCCCCAATTGTAAAGCGCTACAGAATATGTTGGCGCTATATAAATAAATGATGATGATGATCATTAAAACAGTGGAAGTCACCTCGACTTAGTGTCCTGCTTAAAATCCTTCATATAGTCATAGGACACTAGGTCAATTGCTAATATACTTGTAAAAATTAGGTAAAGTGATGTTTATAAGGTTGTAATCTGTCCTATATTATTATATTGGTTGAACTCTACAATAGTGATGTCATAGAAGCCACATCATACATGACCTATGTAAGATGACATACACAGACTGGATATTATAACGCTATTACATGATTTTTGTGAGCTGTAAAAAAACACTGAGCTTCATGTTTAAAGCAGTATTCCTATGAGCATAATAAATAATATTTTATTATCTTAACTCTTCATCAAAATATCCTTGAGTACGAAATAATTTTTCACTTTGGTATCATAGCGCTGTTTGCTATAGAATGATTGCACAGTACCTGTGTGTTTATAAATGACCTTCAATGTTTAAAAAATATATAATTATTTGTTTATTAAACTAATTACTAATATTTGTAAACATCACCGACTTCTGCTGAGAGGGCTGTGAGGAAAGTGTTCTGTATCATATTTATTGGTGCAGCAGATACCGTCCCCGGTTGGTGATTCTGGCCAGGGGTGGACGGTACCTGTGGTCAGGTGACAAGTTTAGAACATAAGCGGCACCAGATCACTTTTACTAAGAGTGTGGTTTGTAGGCAGCGTCCTTGTCTATCTGCTGCTCGCTAGTTAAGGTCAATACCATTAGCAGGGAGAGCTACACAATGCACAGATGACCCTGGCATCCTGCAAAAATCAATTGTGGCATACAGATAATAAAGCGCTAAATTGTTTCAGCTGTTTCTACTGTGCTGTAAAACCTCAGCTGCCGTTTGATATTTGGTTTCATCGTTTGCATTCATGACATCACATTCATTAAAAGACTGTTCATTTATTGACCTGTATGTGTCTTTCTGCAACTTTCATCATCATCATTTATGTAGCGCCACCAATTCCGCGGCGCTGTACAGAGAATATTTGTCATTCGCATCAGTCCCTCCCTGATTGTAGCTTACAGTATAAATTCCCTAACACACAATCACACACTCACACACATCTTGGATCAATTTAATATCAGCCAATTAACCTACCAGTATGATTTTGGAGTGTGGCAGGTAACTGGAGCACCCGGAGGAAACCCACGCAAACACGGGGAGAACCTACAAACTCTACACAGATAAGGCCATGATCGGGAATTGAACTCATTCATGACCCAGTACTATATACATTTCCTTTTCTTTCTAGAGCTCTTCTGTGCTTTTCAGACATGTGGTTACATCATCAGTCAGTGTTGGATATTTTCGTTTTCCTGGGATACGACACACTCTTATGCTCTCTCTCTCTCTGTATTGGACACAATTGTATACAGGCAGCAGCTTTGTGTCGTATCCCGGACAACGAAAATAATTAACTCTGCCTGATGATATAAAGACATAGCAGGAAAAAATAGGATTAAGGTAGGAAGGAAAGGCTATGTAATTAGTGAAAGGTGGAGATCCATTGTATCTTCTAGCACATACTTGTGTACTCTCCTGGGAAGTCCGGAAGACTTCTAAATTTTGGGGGACCTCCCGGAAGAAGAGGCCAACCTCCCGCATCTCGCTTCACTTCCTTGCGAAGTGGACAGGATCATGATGGTGACGCGTTTCGCGCCATTGAACATCAGCAGATGGGGTCTGTTTATTCGGATCACATTATCACGGCCAGCCAAAGCCGGATAGGGCAGCACAGTGACTCAGTGGTTAGCACTTCTGCCTCACAGCCCTGGGGTCATGAGTTCGATCCCCGACCATGGCCTTATCTGTGTGGAGTTTGTATGTTCTCCCCGTGTTTGCGTGGGTTTCCTCCAGGTGCTCTGGTTTCCTCCCACACTCCAAAAACATACTGGTATGTTAATTGGCTACTATCAAATTGACCCTAGTGTGTATGTTAGGGAATTTAGATTGTAAGCTCTATGGGGGCAAGGACTGATGTGAGTGAGTTCTCTGTACAGCGCTGCGGACTTAGTGGCGCTATATAAATAAGTAAATGATGATGATGATTGGACCTCCCATCCAGGATCTGCCTCCATTTCTCAGCATAAACAACCCAGTATCACAAACTCACAGGAGGTAAAGCATAATGGCAACTTCCATTTAGCGAGGGCATAGAGCGCAATACCGATTATAAATTATTATAATCTAAATATACTTTTAATATAAATATTCTGACATTTTAGTTCTCTGTCTTAATACATTCTGTAGTTGAGTCTTTGCAGATGTGGCATGCATACCAATTAAAAAATTCCGCCTGCTTGCTAAATTTGCTTAAATAAGCGAATAAGCCCCCAATGTCAGACCTCCAACGCATAAAATAATATCCTTGATACGCATTCCTAGACACCAACCCCGGGCACGTACCACGCAGTTCCCATAAACTGCAGCGTAGGCATCTTCTGCGGGAATTAACATGCAGACGGTGGGAATTTTTATTAAAATACAGCAATGTATTAAAAAACAACAACCTGCTGGTTAAATGTATCTCATCACTTCTTATCCTTCCCTAGTCCTTGGGCTTCTAAAGTTGAGCTACAGCTTTATTAGAAAACATCAGATAGACAGCCTCCCCCCTCCCTCGCTGCCTCCTTTCCGCTTTGTTCCCCATAAAAGCCGAAACTCAACCCTCTCACACCTTCTAATAAGAGGACTGTGCTGCTGCCATCTGTTTGAAAGAAAAAAAAAAGAGGGGTGGGAAACTGGGGAGGGCTGGGAGCCAAGGAATATGTGGCCAAGGAGAAAGGGGGCCAGTGGGAGAGGGGGCCGGGGCAGAGTGCAGGCATTTAGGATGCTGGCATAGGATTCCCTACTGTGCACCTTGCAGTTTTACGGCTGTCTTGGGTTACATTAATGAACTTTGACTGCTGGTGCCGATCTGATCTGGAAACAAGTTTTAAAACCTAAAAATCAAAATTCCTTCTAAGAAAATATCTCAAGTAACATTGAATAAATATGAAAAAGTTAGAGGAACTTCTGAGATCTGAAGGTGAGATTTGGACCGGTGCCGGTGTTGAACTATTTAGCGCCTTCTATGGGAAGGGGTTCACTCCGCCAATGCGCCAAACCCTGCGCTTATTTCTTTCCTTGCTTTGTTCATCGCGCGGCCTCGGAGCAGGCGCTGCCCTCTTGCTGCGCCTACCGCGTTACGCTGGCGCTGTTTGTGGCAGGCAGACCCAATCATTTGTCCTGATTGCCAATTTTGTACCACACAGACAAATACCTCCGAACATGCACATGCCCAGCATGGGGACAAGGGGCGTGGCCTTGTCTCGATGGGGGTGTGACTGTCATCAGAATGAGAGCATGGCCACACCCCCAAAGGGCTGCGCATTAGCTATCTCGCTTCCTCCAGCATTTCCACCTGCAGGGCCCTAATCAGAATGGAATCTGTGGCTCAGTGGTCTAGTGGTTAGCACTTCTGCCTCACAGCACTGGGGTCATGAGTTCAATTCCCGACCATGGCCTTTTCTGTGTGGAGCCAGCCAGCACTAATAGGTTCGGTGTGACTTGGATCAGATCACAGACGTCATGTCAGCCACTAAAAAAATAACAAAACTTGCACAGGCCCCTGTACGTCACCTGCAGCCAGTTCACATCACCATGCCGGCCTGGCCAACCTGTTACTCTCCAGGTGTTGTGAAACTACAAGTCCCAGCATGCTTTGCCAGCCAATAGCTAGCAGGGTACGCTGGGACTTGTAGTTTCGCTAACCTCACAAATGTTAGTGTCCTTTTAATTCTGTCTGGCACATAGGACTGTATATGCCAAACTCAGTGAGTTGTGTCTGGAACATTTCCCAACTCTGTCATATTTTTAGTCCTTCGCCACACCCCCGATTATGTTATGGCGCACCTATAATGGCTGTCACACATATCCCTTGTCTATGGCCGTGCCCCCAGGCTATTCTATTGTGAGAGGATTATCACACCTCAATTAGACTTGACAGAAGAGCTCTGGGAAGAGATAAAGGCATTTTTGGGGAGAGAAGGTAAACAATGGAACTGTACTAAGTGGTGAACTCAGGAAGCAGATTTAACAGTGCCATCATAAAAAGTAGGCAGTAACAGCCAATACAAATGAAAAAAAATAAATATATATATATATAGGTTTTCACTTCTGAAATCGTAACCGGCCCAGAACAAAGATGTTTTCTCCGGATATCAGAACACTGCATGAATGACTGAATACCTACATTCACCTCATTCTAAAACACAGCGCCACTGAAACGTCATTGACATCTCTGAAATTAACCTTTTAATGATGAGCAAAGCAGGGGATCAGCTGCCACAAAGGGCTTTGTTCCTGCACAAAAAAGGAGCCCAAACAACAGAATTGTAGTTCTGTGTGTGGAAACAAAAAATGAAAGATGTGTTCTGTTTTTAGAGAAGAGTGGTCCTCCGAGGATGGTGTTTAAAAAAAGACCCTTTGAAATATTCACTCATGAGCAGAAATGCACAGCAGACTTGAAGCAAAATAGACCAATTTGACAATAAAAGGCTTTTTTAGCGCTTGTCATGTAGCTCTTGGGAGCCCAGCAGAGCTTTGTTCCAGCAAAGTGCCTCAGATATATTTTATAGGTTTACAGCATACAGCACTGAAGGACAGAATAATATATTAACCTACTGACTTCCCGATATATCTACCCCTCACTGCACTGCCATGCACCTCAGGGTATAAACTGTTAAGTGAGAACATATTGTCATTACATTCATTATTTCTTAACCCTGTTACAGCAAGTTCAAGCTGCAGTGCCTATATAGCAGTAGGTGTAGCATGAGATAATGATTTAATAAGGGAAAATTAGCATGCGAAAGAACATGTTAAATAAGAATGTGTAGTGTAACGTTATGAATAAAGTTTTGCTATTTGGCTGGTTTTTATTACGCTTGTGTGGGAAATTATACTTTTTTTATTTGTTTATTTATTTGTTGTATTTGTTTTGTATTTTGCTGTTATTTTCAGCTTCTGGTTTGAAAGCTGGAAACGCACTATCGGCCTGATTCAGCGTTAGACGCAAAGCCCAATTTACTTTAGGAGCGTGTTTCTTCAACATATATTAAGCATACTTGCCAACTCTCCCGGAATGTCCGGGAGACTCCCGAAATCTGGGTAGGTCTCCCGGACTCCCATAATAGCAGGCAATTCTCCCACATCGGGCAGATTTTGAGCCTCCATGATGCGATTTTCCAGGAATCGCAACATTTTGGCCTGCCCCCTGTCATGTTTGCGTCATTATGTCACTGGGGGGCGGGGCCAAAATGATGCGATTTGCCCTTACTTGCTCGTTAACCTCCCCGGGACATGTTTGACCCGCGAGTGGGAATGTTGAGGGGAAGGGAGATTTTTTAATGGGCAACCTAGTGCCTTGCAGCATTAGACAGCCCTCTGGGGGCATGGCCACACTGCTTGATGGCATGGACACGCCCCATCATGATGTGACCACGCCCCTTGACCTGACATATTGGAAGGTATGTGAGATTATCTGTCTGCCAGCTTTCAGCGCATTGGTGCTGGCTGATCACATGACATTAATGCATACCTCCCAACATTGAGAATCACACAATTGGGACAAAATAAACCCCACCCACTTTCCACCCAAACCCCACCCACAAATGGTCAAATAGAAGAAGCGGTTGCCACTAGATGTCATTTGTGAGAGGAGACGAGTAAGATGATGCCAGTCCTACCCTCACAACCTACCCAATTATTGTTCACAAAAGAGGGTAGGACTTCATGCAGGCGAATGCCCTTGTGGACTCCCCAAGTTCATGAGGTCCCCTCCTAATATGAGAGTATCCCAGATATTCCTGGAGAATAGGCATCTGTGCTTTTACTCAGGCTGTGCTATGAGTACAGACTGAATTTGCAAAAAATTTAATGCGAGAAAGAACCTTTAGGCACCAGCTAATTTGCATAATTAAGATGTTTGCAAACGTAGACAAATTTGTACAAGTAACATCCATTTAACATGATAAATAGAAAATTAGCTTTAATTCTTCCTGGCCTTAAGGGACCGATGGGGCTATTATATGCTAGACTTTCAGAGCACTATAACAACTTAGTGTGATAGTGTGTGTTTTTTGCACCAGAATCTCACACAAGGCCCCTGTGTGTTAGATGTGTAGGAGTTCATGTTTTCTGTATAGAACCCTGTGGAACTCTGCAGAGTGCGGTTGATTAATCTCATCTTGCAACCTGAAACAAAGAATACTTACCCAGTGTTTATGTTATATCCACAAATGGAGACCAGGGAACATTGGCTGCTCAGACCTCCGGCCCCTGACAGCTGTACCCCCCCCCCCCACCCCCGGCATCTTGCGTGAGAATATAGTTTTGCTGGAGTATTTGGTGGTGAAGGCTGAATCTTTTATTTCTTAATCCCTTATTACAGAATTTGCCCTTTTTTAGAAAAATACATAACTCATTGATCTTAATATACTGGTTTTAATTATGTGAAAGACGCTGTGAGCCTAGAAATTTGTCACTGTGGTAAGTTCATAAAAATAGTTTTCCAATAATAGTTGGAAAAATAAACAAATTAGGGAAGCATTCATTCTAAATAAGGATCTTGTCATCGATACAATGGAAGGGGTTTCTTTGATCTTTAGAGCTGCTAAATATTTTATCCTCTTTTATCTTTTAATGTCTCCTCTATTTTTTGAAATTTAAAAACATGCGCATGTAAAAGTGTCCTTCACACCCTGGGGGCAGCCATTTTGTTTTTTTCTGAATCTGTAGGCAGCCTATCAGTTCTTTGAGAAACATCAAGCCCCCAGCATAGTCACTGCACTGGGAGACCTGGAGCACACACCTCGTCCTAATTAGAAAAAAACAAAACTAGTTCCTATTCGTTAGGTTGCATTCTCAAGAATGTTGGTTCCGCCCACAATATGGCTGCCTCCGCGATACCTCAGTTACGTCATTGGTTGCTAGTGAATTAATAAGCCTCATTTTCATTAATATTGGTCATACTTGCCAACTTGTTGTAGCTGGTGTCCGGAAGCTGCCGGGCGGAGGTGGGCGTGTGTAAACGCGTCATTCTACAGCGGGGGGCGTGGCCAAATGCCGCGATTCCTGGAGAATCGCGGAATTTTGGACCTATATCTTGGATTGTGGGAGATTGCCATATGCACTTCCGGGAGTTTGGGAGACCCACCTAGAATCCGGGAGTCTCCCTGGCATTCCGGGAGAGTTGGCAAGTATGATATTGGTCTAAAAGTTAGAATGTGTGGTGATGTTGCTGCTTACTAGAGAATTAGGCACGGTGGCTAAGTGGTTAGCATTTCTGCCTTACAGCACTGGAGTCATGAGTTCAATTCCCGACCATGGCCTTATCTGTGTGGAGTTTGTATGTTCTCCCCATGCTTGCGTGGGTTTCCTCTGGGTGCTCCATTTTCCTCCCACACTCCAAAAACATACTGGTAGGTTATTAGCTGCTAACAAATTAACCCTAGTCTGTCTGTCTGTCTGTCTGTCTATCTGTCCGTGTCTGTGTGTGTGTATGTTAGGGAATTTAGACTGTAAGCTGTAATGTGACAGGGACTGATGTTAGTTCTCTGTACAGAGCTGCGGAATTAGTGGCGCTATATAAATAAATGGTAATAATAATTCTCATGAATAATGCTTTAGTCCAACTGGCTGCTTCCGCAGTTTGTATATTATGGGTGCTCTTTAAAGAAACATTATTCAGGCCTATTTTAGTGGAGACTGAATTAATCATTGGGAGCAGTATTCTGATGTAGTCTATGAATATTTTTGAATTGACAGCAACATTGACAAGAAGTAAAGTTATTTGTGCCGAATAAATATACTCTTGGTTTAATGAACATTGTAAAAGAAAAAATCAAAATATATTCTTTGTCTTGTTTATGATGATTTTCTTTTGCATTGCTCATTACACATCAGCTGTAATAGCATCGAGGCTACTCTCCCAGAATGTCAGAGAGACTCCCGAAGTAGAGGGAGACCTCCCACATGCAGTTCTCTCAGAAGGGCAGTTACCTGCGGTAAGGTGGGCAGGGAGGTGAGATGACAACTTACGTCATCAAGCACTATTCACCTCAGAGAACACTTAGCGGGCAGAGTTTTTGGAGACGCAATAAGCGCCATTGTACGCCTTGCCCCGCTCGCTTCATGTTGCAAATCGCCAAGCCAGGTCCGCCTCCTCTTTCGGAGGGCAGGTGTGATGGAAAAATAAATGTAATTGCATATATTTTTGTGTATATAATTAAACATTTCACAGATATGTAGGCAAGTAGGAGTAGTGGTAACTTTTGAGTAGTAGGACTATGAGTAGCGGTAACTTGTGTAGTGGGGCTATGAGCAGCTGAATCTTTTGAGTAGTTTGACTGAGTAGATGTAACTTTTGAGTAGTAGGACTATGAGCAGCAGTAACTTTTTAGTAGTGGGACTATGAGTAGCGGTAACTTATGAATAGTAGGACTATGAGTAGCGGTAACTTGTGTAGTGGAGCTATGAGCAGCTGAATCTTTTGAGTAGTTTGACTGAGTAGATGTAACTTTTGAGTAGTAGGACTATGAGCAGCGGTAACTTTTGAGTAGTGGGACTGAGTAGCGGTAACTTTTGAGTAGTTGGACTATGAGCAGCGGTAACTTTTGAGTAGTTGGACTATGAGCAGCGGTAACTTTTGAGTAGTTGGACTATGAGCAGCGGTAACTTTTGAGTAGTTGGACTATGAGCAGCGGTAACTTTTGAGTAGTTGGACTATGAGCAGAGGTAACTTTTGAGTAGTGGGACTATGAGCAGAGGTAACTTTTGAGTAGTGGGACTATGAGCAGCGGTAACTTTTGAGTAGTTGGACTATGAGCAGCGGTAACTTTTGAGTAGTTGGACTATGAGCAGCGGTAACTTTTGAGTAGTTGGACTATGAGCAGCGGTAACTTTTGAGTAGTTGGACTATGAGCAGCGGTAACTTTTGAGTAGTTGGACTATGAGCAGCGGTAACTTTTGAGTAGTTGGACTATGAGCAGAGGTAACTTTTGAGTAGTGGGACTATGAGCAGAGGTAACTTTTGAGTAGTGGGACTATGAGCAGCGGTAACTTTTGAGTAGTTGGACTATGAGCAGCGGTAACTTTTGAGTAGTTGGACTATGAGCAGCGGTAACTTTTGAGTAGTTGGACTATGAGCAGCGGTAACTTTTGAGTAGTTGGACTATGAGCAGCGGTAACTTTTGAGTAGTGGGACTATGAGCAGAGGTAACTTTTGAGTAGTGGGACTATGAGCAGCGGTAACTTTTGAGTAGTTGGACTATGAGCAGCGGTAACTTTTGAGTAGTGGGACTATGAGCAGCGGTAACTTTTGAGTAGTTGGACTATGAGCAGCGGTAACTTTTGAGTAGTGGGACTATGAGCAGCTGTAACTTTTGAGTAGTTGGACTATGAGCAGCGGTAACTTTTGAGTAGTGGGACAATGAGTAGCGGTAACTTTTGAGTAGTGGGACTATGAGCAGCGGTAACTTTTGAGTAGTGGGACTATGAGTAGCGGTAACTTATGAATAGTAGGACTATGAGTAGCGGTAACTTCTGAGTAGTAGGACTATGAGTAGTAGAAATTGTTGAAACCAGCAACACAGATTCATTTTTGTCTCGTGAAAAGCACTTTTGCACAGAAATAATGACTTAATGATGCACCTTTCACTGTCTGTGATTACTTACTGCTTGCCAAATAATCCTACAGAACAAGTTGTCATAATTTGCCGTGACATTTCCCCTTTAAGGAGCAGGGTTCTCAAACATGGGGTTCGGTTTCAACCCTTTCATTGCCATTGCGGGAGCAGTCTAAATACTTCTGTGATGCAGACCACCCTGCGCTGCTTTAAGCTTGTAATTTTGAGATTGATTATAATAATTATACACAGCAAGTCTAGAGACGGGAGAAAGAATAAAAGTAATTAGACCCTGAATCGTGCCCATGTTTTAATTAAATGTGGCATCAAGGGGTTAATGAAACCTGCTCTCTTTGGGCAGAGCAGCATTATACATTTGGTGGAATGTTCCCCCCTGCAGCCTCCTGTGGGATCCCACATTACACCCACACTGCCGGTACACTGGAGATACGGGAACCCAAAATATACAGCGATAGTACAGCTCAGCTGGTCTGTGACTTGTCCCATTCACCCAGATATTAAAGCTTCAGAAATATGTTATATTGAGAAACAGAACACTGCATGGTACATGTACAGAATACACGCTACTGGTATCATCATCATCGGCCATTTATATAGCGCTGCTAATTCTGCAGCGCTGTACAGAGAACTCACTCACTCCCTGCGCCATTGGAGCTTACAGTCTAAATTCCCTAACACACACACACACACACACACACACACACACACACACTGTCTGCCAAGTCTTAAGTGCTCCTAACTTCCTCTGTGCAATTTGGCCTTGCACCACATTGTTTACAGGTCGGTCTCAACAACCATGCGTGGGTGATTTTTTAATATTTAGTAACCACCTCCCCCATAATTAACAGAAATATTGGGGGTCTCAGGGGCAAACGCAGGAGTTGTAGAAGGGAGTTTCCACACCACGCCGCCAGTGGGCGTGACCAGCAGGCATGGGGGCGTGGCTATAATTTTAGACAGTGCTTGGCTGCTCTCCAACTCTTCCTATCCCCATAATATACATGGGCAATGCCGTGTGCACTACTGTTAGGTGCACACAGCTCTCCCTTTTCAAGCAGAGCCTTGGGAAGCGGGGGCAGGGTCCAGACACCTCAATTATACAGTGCCCCAGGCTTGGAGGGGGGTTTTCAGGCACTATGAAAGCCCCCCTTCCTCGGTGTGCCTATGGGT